>NC_083576.1:10130605-10430605 GCF_027579695.1 Neoarius graeffei | reverse complement strand
TATCATCAAAGCAACCATGAAGAGGGAGATCCTTTCAGGAGCCTGAGACTCCATGGAAACACACAAGGATGGCAAGAGATGCACTCCTATATCATACAGTATAGACAATAAACAAATACATGCACACACAGCGCACACTCAAAGATATCATGAAGAAGGAACTAAAATTATGTGCAAACTCCTTGACGTCTTCAAGGTCAGGAGATGGAACATTTACAATGATATGGAGATACAAAGATATACAACGGACCTTAAAATAGACTCCAAGCACATAAAAGACATAAAAGATGAAAATGGGAAAAAAGACTTCACCGAAACTAGGGGTCACGACCTTATTTTGGGATGCTTGATTTACAAATGGGGCTAGGAGAGAAGCTCATAATGTCCATGTTGGTGTTTTCCAGTTGAAAAAAGGTTATGACACCACAGCAAGTCTATATTTAAATGGAATCGAAATTACAAAAGGCATTCCCAGAATAAGCACAAGGCCAAGGCCAATGGTCTTGGTATGAGTTGTACTAGATCCTTCTAAAAATCTAGTATATTTGGTACAGTGGTGCTTGAAAGTTTGTGAACCCTTTAGAATTTTCTATATTTCTGCATAAATATGACCCAAAACATCATCGGATTTTCACACAAGTCTGAAAAGTAGATAAAGAGAACCCAATTAAACAAATGAGACAAAAATATTATACTTGGTCATTTATTTATTGAGGAAAATGAGCCAATATTACATATCTGTGAGTGGCAAAGGTATGTCAACCTTTGCTTTCAGTATCTGGTGTGACCCCCTTGAGCAGCAATAACTGGAACTAAAAGTTTACGGTAACTGTTGATCAGTCCTGCACACTGGCTTGGAGGAATTTTAGCTTGTTCCTCCGTACAGAACAGCTTCAACTCTGGGATGTTGCTGGGTTTCCTCACATGAACTGCTCGCTTCAGGTCCTTCCACAACATTTCAATTGGATTAAGGTCAGGGCTTTGACTTGGCCATTCCAAAACATTAACTTTATTCTTCTTTAACCATTCTTTGGTAGAATGACTTGTGTGCTTAAGGTCGTTGTCTTGCTGCATGACCCACATTCTCTTGCGATTCAGTTCATGGACAGATGTCCTGAAATTTTCCTTTAGAATTCGCTGGTATAACTCAGAATTCATTGTTCCATCAATGATGGCAAGCCGTCCTGGCCCAGATGCAGCAAAACAGGCCCAAACCATGATACTACGACCACCATGTTTCACAGATGGGTTAAGGTTCTTATACTGGAATGCAGTGTTTTCCTTTCTCCAAACATAATGCTTCTCATTTAAACCAAAAAGTTCTATTTTGGTCTCATCCGTCCACAAAACATTTTTCCAATAACCTTCTGGCTTGTCCACGTGATCTTTAGCAAGCTGCAGATGAGCAGCAATGTTCATTTTGGAGAGCAGTGGCTTTCTCCTTGCAACCCTGCCATGCACACCATTGTTGTTCAGTGTTCTCCTGATGGTGGACTCATGAACATTAACATTAGCCAATATGAGAGAGGCCTTCAGTTGCTTAGACATTACCCTGGGGTCCTTTGTTACCTTGCCGACTATTACACACCTTGCTCTTGGAGTGATCTTTGTTGGTCAACCACTCCTGGGGAGGATAACGATGATCTTGAATTTCCTCCATTTGTACACAATCTGTTTGACTGTGGATTGGTGGAGTCCAAACTCTTTAGAGATGGTTTTGTAACCTTTTCCAGCCTGATGACCATCAACAACGCTTTTTCTGAGGTCCTCAGAAATTTCCTTTGTTCGTGCCATGACTCACTTCCACAAATGTGTTGTGAAGATCAGACTTTGATAGATCCCTGTTCTTTAAATAAAACAGGGTGCCCACTCACACCTGATTGTCATCCCATTGATTGAAAACAACTGACTCTAATTTCACCTTCAAATTAACTGCTAATCCTAGAGGTTCACATACTTTTGCCACTCACAGATATGTAATATTGGATCATTTTCCTCAATAAATAAATGACCAAGTATAATATTTTTGTCTCATTTGTTTAACTGGGTTCTCTTTATCTCCTTTTAGGATTTGTGTGAAAAACTGATGATGTTTCAGGTCATATTTATGCAGAAACATAGAAAATTCTAAAGGGTTCACAAACTTTCAAGCACCACTGTATGTCCTTAGACATGAAACAGCATTAAAAAGTTACAGCATTCTGTCTGGAGAAAATACCAGAGCTTGAATCAGGGTTTGCTAAAGCACCTGAGTCCCGCAGCTCACAGATCCAACAAGCGGGTGTAGTTTTCCACCTTACGCCAGTCCTGAAACCTCTGATTGGTGCCAGTACAATGACAAGGTCTCAAATAAAGGGCATTTAATCTATTATTTCAGACAGCAGAAGTGCACTTAAACTGCAATCCCACACAGGAGGAGATGTTTAGTTCTAATTTCAGGAGAATTTTTGCCACAATGACAAAAAAGGCCACTTTGGCCATTAGTCCTACAGCTTGGTGCTTTCCGCCTTGTGATGAGCCCTGCTGGTGCCACTCTGTAATGCGCTGCCTCTGTAGCACTGAATTGCCATGATACATCACAGCTGCAGCTGCAGCAAAACAGTCTGGCAAGACAGCCCATTTCTCCTAGTTAACCTCCTTAACTGGATTACCTCCTGCCATCTCGCAATCTCCACAGCAGAACCTCACGCCAGCGTTGGATCCATCAATGCGAGCAGGGTCAAGTACAAGCTAATGGTTAGCAAGCAACAAAAACACAAACCAAGAAGCAGGGCATTTATTAATACGAACAGGATTACAGGATACTGAAAATTTCTACTGCTTTTCTTGGGTTGGAATTTGAGGAGTGATTTTGTTGCAAAAATGAACATCGTAAGAAAAAAACTACACTTAAGGATCCACAGAATCCTTGTATAAGATATAATTTAGGAGAATCTGACAGATTTGCAATCATCTTCATGCCATCTAGGTGTATGATGTATGAGGAGGAGAATTGAAGTGAATTGACTTCCGCTTTAGCCTTGATCCAATGTTCTCTTCTTTCTTTCACGAGTTGTTAGACATTGATCACTGGTGGTGGTAAATGTCAGGGCAGTGACCCTTCGCCTGAGGCGCAGAGATGCACATGCAGAATGTTTCAATTTCCTACAGCTCAAACCACGACAAGACTGTCTCGTTTGCTCATGATGGTAGACCCAATTACTTCAGACTAATGCCTGCTCGTAGACTGTCAAGCAAATTAACGCCATCATGATGTGAACGCCAGTTCTGATGATTTATATGTGAACTCAATCCAACTCATCTCATCAGCACATTGAGGTTAGCTCTGAAACTGCGTGGTTTTTTTTTTTAATCCTTAATTTGATGCTCTTGTAGGTAAGGTAGCAGCTGTAACAGCTTGTATCTCAGCAGGATCTTTGACCTCGTCACTGCTTCTCTTTATTCAAACTCACTCATCTGCCTCAGATCCATACACAGCCAGCTTCAGGTTTGGGATGAAACTCACAATAACAATTCCATCTCAGTGCCAGACCTTTGTTGCAGCTCCAGTTCAACCATCACATCTGATACACAGTCGCCCTTTATAAAGAACAGACTATACTTGTTTTAGAAAAGATGATTATTTGTTTATTTTCAAGTTCTGACTTTGGTTTGCATACTCGTCATCTGTAAGATCGTTTGTCAAATCAGCGGAGTCGCATTCTATCAATATTCATGTCATTAGTGATACAAGATGCCTGTCTGCTCAACCATTAAATTTAGCACAGCTACTGTATGTTTTCCATACATGTTCCACTTACCTGATTTCTGTTGTTATTTGGCATCCTTGGTAGACTTTCTGTCTATGCCTTGTAGCTCTGTCTTGGCAATACATCTGTTTGACTACAAGCCTCCCTGAGAATGAGTTACACAGCAGACATGAGGGTCTAACACCTCCACACTCTGTTAAATTTAATTTTTCCTGCCTGTGCTGTTACAATTATGAACCTCAGCTGGGGCAAATGTATGATTTTCCACTTAAGCAGCGCATCTGAAGTCTAGCTTGGCCAACTGTGGCGGCTCAATCTGAAAGCGTGAACTCAGACAGACTCGGTCATGACCTCTGTCTTGGCCCATGATATACACTGTAAAGAATGAAATAAAAGTTGGAATATTCCCTTTCCTTGGAAAATGAGGAAGGAGCAAGGCTGCCTGCTTTGACAGGATCATTTCAGACAGCTCTGGTAATGGCCCATGTCACCCATGTCATGACCAAGCTTGAAGCCATGGTACACACTACAGAAACAAGTGGGGTCTAAAAAAGGGGGAATAAAAGAATGAAAGAAAAGCTAAAAAAAAGTACTTTCCCTGGAAAACAAGGTGAACACAGGTACAATAAGGAAAAGAAATTCATCCATCCATCCATCCATCCATCCATCCATTATCTGTAACCGCTTATCCTGTGCAAGGTCGCAGGCAAGCTTGACTCTATCCCAGCTGACTATGGGCGAGAGGCAGGGTACACCCTGGACAAGTCGCCAGATCATCGCAGGGCTGAAACATAGAGACAAACGACCATTCACACTCACATTCACACCTACGGTCAATTTAGAGTCACCAGTTAACCTAACCTGCATGTCTTTGGACTGTGGGGGAAACTGGAGCACCCTGAGGAAACCCACGCAGACATGGGGAGAACATAAAAACTCCACACAGAAAAGCCCCCGTCGGCCACTGGGCTCGAACCCAGAACCTTCTTGCTGTGAGTTGACAGTGGGACAAGAAATTCAGCATTCCTCTTTTTCCAGACTGAGTATGAGTACACAATGAGAACTAGAAGGGCACTTGGTATAGACCCTTTTCAGTCACGTGACCTTCGTAAACGCGACCGCCATTTTGGACATGTAGTGGACTTCGGCTCGAATCGGTTTGAATGCGAGGAAGGCGACAAACATAAGAGAAAAAGGAGCGAGATGCAGAAAACTGTATTTACTAGTTTACTGTAATTATGATCTGGCAGCTATTTACACCGGATCCAGTGTAAATAGCTGCCGGAGCCAACGTCCGAGCTTGCCGGAGCGCGCTCCGGCCGGCCGCGAGCTAGCGCGCTCCGGAACCTCGGACGTTGGCTCCGGCAGCTATTTACACTGGATCCGGTGTAAATAGCTGCCAGATCATAATTACAGTAAACTAGAATGGAATGTTAGCAGCAATGTAATGCCTTTTCTGGCTAATTTTATTCGTCTTACCTCCAACAAAGTGGTCACTACACAAGCGTTGGTATGCCGCTATCCATCTTCTCCGTCGGTCAGCATCTACTGGGATCCGATAAAATGATAACCCTTGCCTTGTGTGTTGATGGTTACTACATCCAGGTGCACAACAATATAGTGGCATGATGGAAGTCTTGCTGAAAATAAACACTTTCTTTGCTGCCGTTCCTCAATGTTGGCTGTGGTAAACTACTGGTAGTACATGTCCAAAATGGCGGCCGCGTTTGTCGTGACGTCACGTGAAAAGGGTCCATAGTGTATACCTCCGCCAAGCCACATATTCAGATTTGCATCAAATTTTAATCAATTGTTTTTTTGTCCCATGGCCCACCTTTCGTCAAAATTTCATGAAAATCTGTTCACTGCTTTTTGAGCTATGTTGTCAACAGACAAACAAACAAACAAGCAAACAAATGGAGGTGAAAACAGAACCTCCTCCAAAAACATTAGCAGAGGTAATGATACAAAATAAACAAGTAACCTACTTAGTAGTAAGCAACTGGGGCATCATACCTTCTTTAGTATTCTGCCTGATGGCAGGTCCACTCTGACAGCTTCAGGCATCAAAGTTTCTAGGGAAGAATTACAGTAGTGGTTTCCCCTTACCTTCTACTGGATTATTATAGAAGTTTTCCCCTTTCAACCATTCACACACACCTATAAACAATTTAGAGGAGCCAGTTAACCTAACCGCATGTCTTTGGGGAAAACCGGAGGAAACCCACATAGACATGGGGAGAACATGCAAACTCCACACAGAAAGCCCCCCCATCAGCCACTGGACTCAAACCCAGAACCTTCTTGCTGTGAGGCAACAGTTCTAACCACTACACCACCATGCCACCCAGGGCATGATATGGAACATTTTATTTCACTCTGTTTAGGTTGATTGCTGTCATATGCTGCTAGGGATGAACTCCTTGTCCTGAGTTTTATATTTAAGATTTCATAATAAGTAGTGTTGTAGTACTTGAGATTGGTCTTGGTCTCAAGATCAGTCTCAAGACCACTTTTTGAAGGTCTTGGCCTCATCTCAGAATTGACCACATTTTTACTTGGTCTTGTCTCGGTCTAAGACATGGAGATCTTGGGATTTTATTTCAAGAAATGTCAAGACCACAACTGCAGGGATTTCACTAAATTGCCTGTGCATTGTCTGATTTATTTGTTAACATCGTTACTGTAATTGGATGTAAAACTTCCTGCTTCAAATGTGACCAATAACATGATTCATTGCTAATTTGAAAGTTTTTTTTCCTGTTAATGGTTGTCACCCGTCCTCCACCCCCTTCACACCCACTGATGTGGTCCTGGTCTTGACTCAGTCTCACCCTGCTTTGGTGTTGGTCTTGACTTGATCTCAACTTCTCAAAGTCTTGCTCTCATCTTGATCTTGATACACTTTGGTCTTGGTCATGACTTGGTCTTAGTTTAGGTGGTCTTGACTACAACACTAATGGATAATGTTAGATACACCATGTTCACACGCCATAAGATGTTTTATCTGGTTAATTGTACTGTAGGAAGACTCTGTAGTTTCTCCTCTTGATATTTTTACAAAACACAATCTACACCCTGCTTTGATTTCCATCATTAATTGTGAAATACGCCCAGATTGCTGTCATTTCACATCGTCTTGTTCATTCATGTGGTAATGTCAACTAAACTCGCCTGAATCTGCAGAAATTCAGAATTGATTTTAAAAGATATAACAAAAGAAAGACACTGTATAAAACTAGATAAAGTAACCAAACAGTGAGATGACCTGATTGTTAAAAAAAGACAGTCTATTATAACTAGGCTGAGTAATAGGCTTAAACAAGGCCAAAGAAGCAATATAAAGCTGAATAGATAGTGAGTGTTTAACAGAAGAGTCTAGGAGGCATCGTATCACACCTCACCAGGGTGCTATGGAGTGAGATTCTCAACTCTGACAAGATAAACCAGCACCCTTGATTAACAGCACGGTTTCAGAGCAACACAATCAGCTCTGAGTCCTGCTTATTAATGTAATTTATTCAAATAATCTGTATAAATAATCAATCGGAAACAATACTAAGAACATACAGAACCTTGAAGTTCGGAGGCATAAGTGAGAGAATTGTAAAACATTGCATGATTTCCTTCTGTCTTATTTCTTACAGCAAGATCTCCCATTAGCTCATTCCCTATGAGAGACAAAACAAAGACAGTTTTGGGAATGTGAATAATCCATTAATATGTCCCTGTGGAACCTTGGGATCACCAAGCCTGGATTGACAGCCAACTGTTTTCCATGGAGCTACCGTACATGGAGAGTTGAGATATGTCAGTGTAGATATCACATATTAACCAAGGGAACACTACATCGCCAGTATTTATTAGCTCATCCAGCCAACAGGTGATGAGCTTATGCCATCATGTGTTGTCCATCGTCTGTCCATCATCCGGCGTCCGTCCAGCATCATCCACATTTCATGAAAATCGCTTCTTCTCTCTCAATTATTCACCGATTTTTATTCTTTTTGGCAGGAAGGTAGGTCTGCCTAGGGTGCATATATTGTAGCTTCTACCCAAATTGGCATAATTGCAATTAATAATGAAGATATGGAGTAATTAAGCCCTAACGAGCAGTTTCCACACAAATCACTTCTTCTCCCTCAATTCTTCACTGATTTTGATTCTTTCTGGCATGAAGGTAGGGGTACCTAGGGTGCATATAACTTCTACCCAGATTTCTTAATTACAATTATTAATGATGAATTAATGGAATTATGGACTAGTTAATCCTTAATGAGTAGTTCAACAAAAATTGCTTCTTCTCTGTCAATTCCTCGCCGTTTTGGATTCTTTCTGGCAAATGGGTAGGTATTCCTAGAGTGTATATATAGCTTCTATATATAGCTTGTATATAACTCAGCCATAAGGGTCTAGAATCCACTGGATTTGTGTGCCAGTCCCAAGCCTGGATAAACGAGGAGGGTCGACGGCAGGAAGGGCATCCGGTCATAAAATCTTTGCCAAACTAACTATAGAATGCAATCCATTCAATCCAATGAGTGTCATGCTAGGGCTTTCTCCAGAAACGACGTGCAGCCCGAGTGCCATGAGGGTCTGGCAAATAAGCTATGGCTACTATATCAAGAGTGGATACAGCGCAAGAAGTAAGCTAAGCTCAAAGAAGGAAAACAAAGAGAGAAAGAAAGGGGGTTGTGCTTAACATTGCCACCCTGAATGCTGGCACCATAGCAGGAAAGAGTATGGAAATAGTCAACATGATGTCACAGATGTCTACGAGACTATGTCAAGGAAGATATGAAAGCTGTTGGAGTGACGGAGGAAATGGCAACTGACAGAAGGTATTGGAGGACAAGGATTAGCATCGGCAACCCCACACCATGTGGGAAATAGCCTGAAGAAGAAGATATAGTTTGTATATAGTATATATAGATTGCTATATTTATTGCGCAAGGTGGCCCACTTTAGATCGTTCCTTCTGGACTAGGCGGGGCCAGACTGAGCTACGCCATCATTGACAGTCTCGTTAATGTTTCTAAAGTGTGGCATGTTTGTAGCTCCGTAACGGTGATGCAGAAATGAAAGAAAGGCAAAAAATGTTCATGCCTTGAAAACACAGTTCAAGTAAGCTCAACGAGAGTGATTTCCGAGAATGTGATTTCCAGCAAAGAAATGGGCATCTTTTGAATTCTGCATTATCTTATGCGATACCTTGACTTATCCCTGAGGTACTGACAATCCCACCAAAGGCAACCAAAATAGCATCACTTCCCAACCACATTCCTATCTGATCCTATTGCATCAGCATTTTTCTGAACTCAGTAGTGTTTTTTTGTTTTTTTTCCCCTGCTAGTGAAAACCCTGCTGGCTCAGACCACTGTATCATGAGTACGTTGCAGCCTGGGTAATAGCTGCTCAATTGCTCTGAGTAAGAGTCGGTAATTACAGATCTGGAGCATGGCATTTGTTGCGTCACTGACTGGTTGATAATAGGCCCCTGATTGAGTAATTGTGGGTTTGAGGGCTACGCTGACGGGTGGAGTCTGTAATGAGAGTGCAATCGTTCGTTCGTTCATTCATCCTCCAATGCTGACTGGTTCACGCAAATAACACCAAAGGAGGTCAGTTAACAACCGCTTAGTACAAAATTGATATAATAACCACACTTAAAGGTAATGACACTTGAGCTGGGCTCAGTCTGACTCATTACAGTGGTTAGATACACGAAAGCAAACTCTCTTACTATAAACACCTGAAAATACAGCCAAAACAATAAGACTCACTGCAACCTCATGCTCATACATAATCATTATGATCAGTAAGGACAGTTGAGTCAATACGTGACCTACATTTATATACACCAATCTTCTCAGACTAGAAGAAAGAGGTCAGTTGTGGACACTAACTGGACTAGTTGACAATCCATCACCACTGATGGCGTCTCGGGAGCTTCCAGAAGCTCTCATGCTTGTGGAAAGCAAGGAAGCCACACAATCCACCCTAAATGCATGCCGACAGGCACTTCATTGCTCCCACAATCCCCTGCTGTCCCTGATAACATAAGGTACATTGCTTACTGATGAGCAAATAACCCAAAACAGTTGTGTCTCATCTGACTGTTTAACCTCTTCACACTTCCAAGCTGACACAGTTCTCGACAGTGATAGCAGCTCGTGTTACTCCGTAAGCCTCCATTGTGTAACACCTTCAAGACAACCATACGGCTGCATAGAGATTACTATTAGCCTCTTAGAGACTGGAGTTGAGCAGCAGTAGTGCTGTGATTGAGGCCAATGGACTCACTGGTGGCCCGAGAACACGATCTATCCTGTAAGAGAAGTAGAGGTGAGGATATAATTGCATAGGTTAGCGGAAAGGTGTGTGAAAGGATCAGGCTTTCAGCTAGTCCGATAAGAGCAACACCTCTTGGGGAAAGGCTGAGCGCTGGCCTGCTTGTGTACTGAAACAAACACGGCAGCTTGTTCATTAGGAGCAAGTCTCTCGTCCCTTCCTGTTTGCTGTCACTGCCTTGGTTTCGTCTTTTTGCAATTCTCTTGCTGACAACGGGTTGTCTCTGCATCACTAATATCTTTATTATTCTGGCAACATTACCAGCCAAGCTGCCCTAGAGATCTGTGTGCTGAGGCTTTTTGGCCTGCAGAATCTTCTGTTTTTCGGTTTACTACTCCAAACGGGACTGTATACCATTATACAAGACCACAGAGTAGGAAATTTTTGGATAAACAGAGACTGAAACAGCTTCATGGCATAAGAGGGTCACCTGAGAAGGTTAATCAGGATGTCTGATTGGAAGCAAGATTCATGTACATGCACATCAGAGATACCAGTTTGACAGAGCAATAAATTTATTGTAGTCATTCCAATCTTTTGGGTGGGGGGGGGTGAGAGGAAATCAGGAGAACTCTACAAGAAGCCCATGGGGACATTAGGAGAACATGCAAAACTCCACAGAGACAGTTTTGGCAAATCAAACTTCAGATCAAATGGCGGTATATAACAGATTTTTATGATTTCCTACTTCCCTGGTTTTTATATCAAAGGCTGTCATTATCAAGTCTTTCCCAGTAAAAGAAGAGGGATGGAAGATAATAGGGATAATCAGGCTGTTCTGCGGAATGTGAATGGTCCAGTAATACGCCCCTTTTGAACACCAAGCTCTAAGCTTGGATAGACAGCCAATTGCTTTTGTTGACTTGATCATGAAGAGCTACCGTCAGTCCAGACATCACTAACTAGCTCAAGAAACCAGGATTCCTGCAGGCGCTCGTCACACTCATCACTGACAAACATAATCCATCAGTGACAAAGAGAAAATTACTCGCAGTCGTCACAGTGACGAATGTATGTCATCTTTATTATAAGTCATCTTTTCTAGAAATCCCTCCACAAATCCCTCCGTTTGCCAAAATCCAACCCCAGTGAAGAGATGGCAGGAAGACAGAGTGTAAACAATGAGCATGTGCTTATGACCAATAAAAATCGATTACACATGATGACAGAAAGGGCGCCAAGCTTTTGGCCAATCGCAATGCATCTTAATCGGCCTGCTGTGGTGGTGTAATTATCTCTGCGTGAACCACAGGCGATTGCTCTAAGACAACGAGGGAGGCTCAGCCTCCTCTAAAAATGACGAACATCGTGTAGGATGAATTGCGCTAGGCTTATGTTATAGCCGACCTTATAACATTGCTATTTCAGATCCAGAATCATAGAAATATATGTGCTCAACCCAACTACAGTGCGAAATCATTCCCTTATAACTTTCCGCAGTTCGCCTAATGTGTGCGTGAGTTTTTCCCCCTCGTGACAGCGCGATGCAGCCCAGCCTCAGTGGATTGGGAGCTATGTGCTTGTCAATCTCAAAACGCAAGACGATTATTGGACAAATACTGCGAAAATGCCCGCCCACGGAGTCTCACGAACTCCCAGCCTCAATGGACTTCAACGGCATTTGGGAGCTATGCGCTTTTCAATCTCAAAATGCAAGATGGTTATTGGACAAATACTGCGAAAATGTCCGCCCACGGACTCCGAGCCTCACATGGGAGGGACATGGCAGTTTCCGCGAGGAGACTGGTGATTGGTGAAAGCGGCCGGATATTTTCTTTGATTGACAGCTCGTTTCAACTATAGACAGGCAGCGGACAGTGTTGCCAGATTGGGCGATTTCCCGCCCAATTGGGCGGTTTTAAGTGCATTTTGGCGGGTTTTGAACATATTTTGGGCTGGATACCGTCAGCAGTATCTGGCAACATCAGTTCAGTCCCATGCGGATTCGCAAGTGCTGTGGTGTATTGTAAGAGATCGGCTTACATTTCGATTTCATTCATTACATACGGTTTCTACCAGCTTTTTTAGTTTGTATATATTTTCATTGTAAATAAAGTGTAAATATAGTGTTGTCAAGTTTGCTATCTTAGTTCCAGAAATTTTGTTTATTTGAGTGACTGAACTTGAACTTGAGGGGGCTAGTCAGCTAGCAAGAAAGCTGCGCACGGATGCCAAGCATTGCTGATTTAATTTTGGCGAAGCCATTTGCCAGTCTTCCTTTCGAGGAAAAAATCAAAATTAAAGAGCAGGGTAGACCAACGCCTCAAATTGACTTGGTGAAAAAGGTAGGGAATAATACTCGTTCCTTTCAGCTCTCCTGGTACGAGAAAGTGAATTGGCTAACAGCAAGTGACCCACATCAACAACAGTAAATAGGCTACTTTAGTAATATGTCATGGATGGACCAAAAATATAGAATCTATTTAAAATGTTTATGCTGAGTATATTATATTGGAATATATGTTTTTCTGGATATGAATTAAACACCGCTACAATTTGGAAAACATTTTTAAACAAGAACACAGCCGAGGTCAATTTTTAAACAACATGCCACAATTTTAAAATATAAAATGTTAAAATATACCCCCCCCCCAACACCACCATCATGTATATTGGACAGTAGGCTAATGGGCCAAAAGAACCTGTTATTTCACAGTTTGTGACGCTGCCAACAATCAGCCAGATCAGAGGCAAGAGTATGGGCAAAATTGATGTGTTTTTTCTTTTAAAATCTGGAAATATCGTAACTGACCAGCCTCCCCTGTTTGAAAGACTACCAGCCGCCACTGGCGTGAACCAAACAATGGTGCAGTCTAACCTGGCGAAGTTTTATTGGTCAGGCTTCTTCAAGCACTGAAGATGATTTAAGGGCTGAAACAGCCATGGGGGAGACACAGTTAGAGCCTCTTCCGTCCCCGAACACATCGGACAGTGTCAGTAATACAGGGGTCGGTGAAAAACGCCAAAGTGAAAGTGCTGTCAGCTGGCAAGCGACTGACGGGAGCTATGTTTCAGGGAGCTATGTTTCAGGCAGCTTGGCGTGTTGAGTCCCCTTGGCTAACGTATGATGAAAAACACTGCGTTGTACTGTGTTCGGTTCGTAAATCTATGGGAAATTCAGATTCCTTCACTGTTGGTGGTCCCAGATTCTTCTTGACTCTGTTCAATTATAACTCAAGTTTTGTGTTGAAGTAAAGGCTAAAGGGAGTCCTAATACGTCTTTTGAATAATTCCATGCTAAAATAACCTTCAGTAAGCTCAAACTAAAGAGGTTTATTTTAGCTTGATGGTATACAGGGTGCCCAAAATCAAGTCTTTCTTATTAGAGGCTGGAGTGGAGCCCAAATTTCATATGCAATGAAGAGGCCTGTACAAATATTTGAATTGTGCCAGTTTGGTTGGTATAAACTTGTATTAAGTCCATTTTAATAAGCTGGTAACTAAGAAAAAATACAGACCAAGTGAAAAAATAACAAAGTGAAGAATACTTATTTGACTCGATGTTTCAAGGAAAAAAGTGGAGAATATTTTTCAAAACCCAGCAGGAACCCTGAGAAACTCAAACATTTCCCACCAAATACTACGACATGCTACAAGTCCTAAAATGAGCTCATTTACATTTTAATATCCCGATGAGCCTGATTTGCAAGCATTTCCTGTCAAAGCATGTGCTCAATAAAAACATTGCCATAGATTATAATAGAAAAATGAAAACAATAATAAATAAATAAATAAATAAATAAATAATAGAAACAGCTTTTGAAAGCTCACGTAATTTGAAACAATAATTTCTGCAGTGATATCACGGCGAACATTACAAGCTGTACCACATATACTCTTATGCGTAGTCATCGCTGCTGACATTACGATCTCCGCCTTGGTCAGAAAAAAATGATGGTGCATTATGTAGTTAGTGAGTACTAACTACATGAGAGCACATGTTTCAAAGTCATGAGCACAGTGAAGGTGTTTTCTCCTGGGTCATGTTCTATTGCTCCATGTAATAGCAGCATGACTCTAAACAAACTTGGAGTCATACTAGAACTGGTTACTGTACATTCCGTTTCAATGAACAGGCCTAGACATTAAGCATTTACCACTGGTGGCCCATTGGGCCAGTGGAATTGAAAAGTTACTGGCCCAAATGGAAAATGTGGTGGCCCGAATGGGCGCGGTACCTGAACCACAGCTGCCACAGGCAGCCGCTGCAAGCACCACAGGTGCTTGCACAAAGAGGGGGGTCCGGGGGCCCTCCCCTGGAAAACTTTGATTTTTCAATTCATATTTGTGCATTCTGGTGCATTTTGAGGTGAAATTAATGAAAATAAGATTATTCATATTTTGCTAACATTATTATATCTTTATTGTTTGTTCACATTGATATTTTGTTTGCATTTCTTGTTCTATCAATTTCTTAGTTACATTTAAAAATTTCCTTTGTTCTTGTTCTCTGTTCGTTTAACACATGCTGTTGATTACTCATCTCATCTCATCTCATTATCTCTAGCCGCTTTATCCTTCTACAGGGTCACAGGCAAGCTGGAGCCTATCCCAGCTGACTACGGGCGAAAGGCGGGGTACACCCTGGACAAGTCGCCAGGTCATCACAGGACTGACACATAGACACAGACAACCATTCACACTCACATTCACACCTACGGTCAATTTAGAGCCACCAGTTAACCTAACCTGCATGTCTTTGGACTGTGGGGGAAACCGGAGCACCCGGAGGAAACCCACGCGGACACGGGGAGAACATGCAAACTCCGCACAGAAAGGCCCTCGCCGGCCCTGGGGCTCGAACCCAGGACCTTCTTGCTGTGAGGCAATTACTGTTTTACATTAACAATTGTTTGTATAAGTTTTAGAATAAGCTAAGTTTTGCCTCACCATGCAACTAACTTGTTTATAGAATAAGCTTTGCCTGTAACCCACCCTGTGTGATGGAGACATTTTTTCCTTTTTTGTCATGGTTTCAACTTTGGCTCATATATTCTCAACACTGTAGATATTGAATTCTCACCACTGTAGATATTCTAATAGAAATAGAGGTACAATGAACTTTTTACATACACCTTTATATAATAGCCACAAGACACACACAGGCCAGTCCCAAGTCTGGATGAAAGGTGAGGGTGGCATACTAACCCTCATCATGCTGGATTTAAATGGGCATTTTTATTGCCCATGAAGAAGTTTTATTTCTTAATTAATAAAATATCATGAGAATCACTGACAAACCATACATTTCCTGAAAGGGTGGACTTTGGGGAATAATCTAGTGAGATTTTTGCAAAGCCTTACCTGCTCGGGGGTGATTTATAACCCTAATTACCTGTTAATTAGCTAATTAACAGGTATGCTCAGGTGAGCCAAAAAGGGGTGAAATGTTTGGGGGTTTTTTAATAAGACAAGATATAAACACCAAATTTTCAGGATATGTCCTTGGGGGAACTAGTAGTAAATTTTTGCAAATTCAGCTCATTTGCATAAACCGTTGCCATGGCAACAGCAGATACCCTAGCAACTGGGGGTATACTGGGTTTAGCATGGTCTGGTTGTACCAGAGAGGGTCAGAATAGTTATTATTTTTGTTGTAATGAACTAATGTAAACCTAGTTTGGCTATTTTGATAGATTTCATCATCTTTGGATATTTGAATAATATAATATATGGGATCAGATCTAATTTACCACATTATTTTATGTTCTTCTATTTCAGTCATAGTAACCAACATCTCATCTCATCTCATTATCTCTAGCCGCTTTATCCTGTTCTACAGGGTCGCAGGCAAGCTGGAGCCTATCCCAGCTGGCTACGGGCGAAAGGCGGGGTACACCCTGGACAAGTCGCCAGGTCATCACAGGGCTGACACATAGACACAGACAACCATTCACACTCACATTCACACCTACGGTCAATTTAGAGTCACCAGTTAACCTAACCTGCATGTCTTTGGACTGTGGGGGAAACCGGAGCACCCGGAGGAAACCCACGCGGACACGGGGAGAACATGCAAACTCCACACAGAAAGGCCCTCGCCGGCCCCGGGGCTTGAACCCAGGACCTTCTTGCTGTGAGGCGACAGCGCTAACCACTACACCACCGTGCCGCTAGTAACCAACATTTATACTTAATTCTTGAATCACTAAAAGTTGATACACGTGTAGCCATATTTCTTAGCAGTGCATCCTGAAATTTTGATATTAATATACAAAGTAGGAACGATTTTACACCATCTGAAGCTAAAGCGCATGTGTTGAAATGCTCTCATCTCTCTCTCATTATCTCTAGCCGCTTTATCCTTCTACAGGGTCGCAGGCAAGCTGGAGCCTATCCCAGCTGACTACGGGCGAAAGGCGGGGTACACCCTGGACAAGTCGCCAGGTCATCACAGGGCTGACACATAGACACAGACAACCATTCACACTCACATTCACACCTACGGTCAATTTAGAGTCACCAGTTAACCTAACCTGCATGTCTTTGGACTGTGGGGGAAACCGGAGCACCCGGAGGAAACCCACGCGGACACGGGGAGAACATGCAAACTCCACACAGAAAGGCCCTCGCCGGCCCCGGGGCTCGAACCCAGGACCTTCTTGCTGTGAGGCGACAGCGCTAACCACTACACCACCGTGCCGCCTGTTGAAATGCTGTTTTACGATTTGGCGAGTTGTAAACCGAGCGTGACATCGTGCGCTCTGATTGGCTGCCGAGTTCAAAATGAAGCCGAACATCTCCGAAGATGCACGACGACGACCCACTCCAGCCGCGGAGCGGAGGATGACAAAAACAAAGATGGCGGACCTCGTATCGAAAAGGTGCATTTTACGAACAATTTCTTCACAATTCTGGGTAAAATATGAGTAATAAAATTTGTTAATTTGTATCAAAAACATACTGGCCCGCCCGGGCCACTGTTTGGCCAAATTTAGTGGCCCGAACTGGCCCGAAAGATGTAAAAAACACCGCCGGGCCATCGGGCAAGGGCTAATGTCGAGCCCTGAATGAAAATCACAGTTTCGCATTTATTCACTTGGCAAACACTTTTAACCCAAGCAAAATACAAGTAAGGCAGAATACAGTCAGATCACGGAATTTTTTCCACTCAAACCGTTCTTTTTTGGACAAAAAAACATAATTGTTCTGTGATCTTTGATGGTTTCAGCCAGAAATTTTCAGTTTATCTGAAATTTTGTAATGTGCATTTCAAGAACGCAGGAAGCAAGTGCTGCATATGAACTCAGTCTTACTTTTATTATAGGTAGTCCAATAACCATAGTCAGGGGTCCAAGCATGTGTCAAAAAGCAGGCACACAGGCTCAACACAGGGCAGTCCATCCATCCATCCATCCATCCATCCATTATCTGTAGCCGCTTATCCTGTACACGGTCGCGGGCAAGCTGGAGCCTATCCCAGTTGACTAAGGGCGAGAGGCGGGGTACACCCTGAACAAGTCGCCAGGTCATTGCAGGACTGACACATAGAGTCATGCACACACACACATTCATACCTATAGGCAATTTAGTGTAGTCAATTAGTCTAACCTGCATGTCTTTGGGGGAAACCGGAGCACCTGGAGGAAACCCATGCAGACACGGGGAGAACATGCAAACTCCACATAGAAAGGCCCCCATCGGCCCCTGGGCTCAAACCCAGAACATTCTTTCTGCAAAGTGCTAACCGCTACACCACCGTGCTGCCCTGAACAAAACCTCTGATTATTCAGAAGCAATTCCAACTCCAACACCTGGAATATGGTTTCTGCCTGTTTCTGGTAGGAAAGGAATCTTAGAAAATCTCAGAGCCTTTCTGCTTTCCTCCTTTTAAGAACATTTCCACACAGAAATTGAAACTACATAACACCAAATAGCTTGTGAGCAAATTATGCCTTTGTCTTTGGTTATTTCATTTCCATATTTACCACCTGTCTGCTGTTTGATATGGTCCCTTGTTAAAAAGCTCAAACTGTAGTGTGAAAAGTAATTCAACACTGCATCATAAGCTTTTCTGCACTCAATATTGTTCCATACAGTATAGTGATCTTCACAAATCGTGCCTTTATACTTCTTGCCAGAACATCATCATATTAAAAGTTTATTTTAATAAATAATAAATAAGCCACCATCAAAATAAATTTACTTTTGCTTCTAGGAAAACAATAGCTTTCTCTATTAGCAGATGCTACAGCCAGCTGTTGTGAACATAAATAAACAGCTTTCTCAGACGCTCAGCATTCCTTTGCTCACGAAAATAACCTGCCCCACACCAAAGAGTCCAGCCACGTAATTATATGTTTCATTTCATAACGTGTGGTTTCCTTTGCCCAGATTTTGGCCAGAAAATAAAAATAGTTTGACTGAAATATCTGGGCGGGTGTAAAAGCTGTGGCTGGAAGTGTAACGAAGCTTTGGAGCTGTTCTATCTGCAATTTGACCCTGAGGGTTTCAAGCAAAAAGATAGCAGGAAGACAGACATCGCACAATATTTTCCTGCCACAATTCTTTGCCAAAGAGCACTCGGTGGAACAGAGTGATAAGTCATCATAATCTTGATTTTACCTGTTTTTATCTCCTTAGGCAGCTTCACCATCAACAAGGTAATGCCAACTGATGGACCATGGTACAGATCTGGCATAGCAGACCATAAGAACCAAGGGCTTGATAAATACTGTACTCAAAGTCCCTTCCATGCCAGGACTTGGTCTTCCCAGGTAGTCTCTCATCCTAGTACTAATCAGGCCCTTAAGGCACCAATCTCCATAGCCTTCGGCCTCTCGCCTATTACATAGCTAGGGTTACAGTGGGAGGCCGGTTCTCTGGTAACCACGAGAGTTTGACTCCCTACTAACATCTGTATCGCAGTGTGTCTCACCAAATGGCAGTAGGTACCAGTAGACAGTAGGTATTGTCTTTGGCATGACCCAACTGCAAGTGGAACTTGCAATCTCACGGTTGAGAGGTGGACACACTAACCACTAGGTCAACTTGCTGTAAATACTAGAGTAGAACTGGGAATAAATATCTTCAGAAAGTCTTGATATTTTGCTCATGATGAGTCAATGAATATGCACACTGGTCTATGACATTCTCTGGTGTCTTGTATCATCAGATCGTATTGGCACCCAGTGTTGTAGTCGAGTCACTAAACCTCGAGTCCGAGTCCAGTCTCGAGTCCCCAGTGTTCAAGTCTGAGTCAAGTCCAAATCATTAAAGAACATTTCAAGTCAAGTCCACTATTGATCTGAGTCGAGTATGAGAACAAGACTCCAACCACACCATTTGACGGTGGCTGTTGCTGCCTTTATGTGAAAGTGTCTCTGCTACTGTGTTGGACTAACGTTCCTGCTCGACTGCCCCATTTTACTTAATAGGCTACAGATGAAAAGCTTGTTCATCGCTCAGCAAGCCCCGCCCACTGTCAACAGGGCAAATAACATGAGAGAGTGTTAACACTAGCTAGTTCATCATTCAGCAAGCAAGCCCTGCTATCAACAGAGCAATGAACATAGCGTGTCACTTCCTTCTCTGGGTGGAGTCTTGCCAAATGACGATTGAAGTTCGAGGTTGTCCCCGTCATCTCCTCGATAGTTCTTCTACATATGGAACACATAGCAGTGCATTTTTTTCCCACTGCACAAGAAGTCTGTATAAGCAAAGCAGACAATCCTAGCGGCGTTCTCTCCAGGCATTTTAGCCCCATTAACGTTAGTTTGTTCCTGAACATGACGTATGAACAGGTGAATGTGCATTCTCTTGCACGAAATTAGTATAAAATTAATGTAGATATGAATGTCTTATGCCAAATTATTATGGCATGTTATAAAAAATAAAGAAAAAAAATTGAGTCCTCGTCTCCAATTTACAAGTCCGAATGCAGTCAGTGCACTAGTCTGAGTCCAAGTCTGAGTCATGAGTGCTCAAATCCAAGTTAAGTCACGAGTCCTTAAAATTAGGGCACGATTCGGACTCGAGTCTGAGTCCTGGACTTGAGTACTACAAGCTTGTTGGCACCCAACAGATCCAGGGTCCTGCATTTGATCCTGACCTGAGGTTCTTGTCTGTGTGGATTTTCAATGCTCTCCCTGTGTTCACCAGAATTCCATCACTCCAGTTTCATCCTCCCTTCCAAAAATATACAGGTAAAGGGACTGGCTACACTACATTGGCCCTCGGAGTGAAGGTATGTATTTGGTGCCCTGTGATGCTCTGACATCCCATTGCACCTAGTGTTGCTGGGATTGGCTCCAAATCCACCATCACCCCGACCAGGATAAAGCACCTACCTCATTTCATCTCATTATCTCTAGCCACTTTATCCTGTTCTACAGGGTCGCAGGCAAGCTGGAGCCTATCCCAGCTGACTACGGGCGAAAGGCGGGGTACACCCTGGACAAGTCGCCAGGTCATCACAGGGCTGACACATAGACACAGACAACCATTCACACTCACATTCACACCTACGGTCAATTTAGAGTCACCAGTTAACCTAACCTGCATGTCTTTGGACTGTGGGGGAAACCGGAGCACCCGGAGGAAACCCACGCGGACACGGGGAGAACATGCAAACTCCACACAGAAAGGCCCTCGCCGGCCACTGGGCTCGAACCCAGACCTTCTTGCTGTGAGGCGACAGCGCTAACCACTACACCACCGTGCCGCCCGAAGCACCTACCTAAGATGAATAAATAAATGAATGAATGAATGAATGAATGAATAGACATAATATAGGAACAAACCAATTGCGGCAAAAGTGTAATCTGTCCATCCATCCATTCATTCATCCATCCATTTTCTATACAATGTGCTTTTTTTTGAGGAGGGAAAAACAATTTTGTATCCTAGAGACGAGAAAATTTTACAAAATGTCAAACATCGAACAAAAAGGTGAATGCATTCTACCTGATCGTAATCAGAATCCTGAAAATGTTTCTTACAGGTTTTTTTCCTCACTTAACGCCGTTTCTTTATATAAACACATTATCATTGTGTAAACAGTGTGCAAATCTAGCGCACTACTTTTCCACAAACTCAATGCTCATCGTGAACACACCTGTCACATTTTTATTCACATTTGGATCACCAATCAAAACTTAGCGTGCTAATGAACAAAAACACATCACAGCTGTGTCAACACCACCTTCAGCAAAATTATCGCTTAATATCTCAAGCGTGTAAAGTTACACACTGTTATGGAATCCAAACCCAACAGAAACAGGAAAGAGTGCAGGTAGAGGTGAAGGAGAAGAAAGCCACAGAAATGAGAGCTAGTATTGTTGGTGTTATTACTGTAACCATGACATGAGCAGGAATGTAGCTCTGAACAAAATGAAGCAACAATTTAACAGTTATTGGGGGTTTTTATGACTTAAATGTGCATTAGTCTTTAAAAAGATTAGTCTTTTTTTCTCTTTTTTTAATATAACAGGTTCAACATGGAGCAGTGTTGTAGTTGAGTCACTAAATCTCGAGTCTGAGTCCAGTCTCAAGTCCCCAGCGTTCAAGTCCGAGTCAAGTCATTCAAGAAAATTTCGAGTCGAGTCCGAGAACAAGACTTCAACCGCACCATTTGATGGTGGCTGTTGCTGCGTTTTTGTGAAACTGTCTCTGCTACTGTGTCGGACTAACGTTCCTGCTCGACTGCCCCATTTTAGGTGGTGTTTACATTAGACCGTATCCATATCGTTTTCGTTGCAGATGCACTGTCCGTGCACATTAAAACGCCGGAAAACGACTCCACAGGCGGAACAGTTTGAATCCGCCAGGGCCCACATATTCAACCCAGTACGTATCTGATCCGGTGCTGTGTAAACATTGAGGAACGAGGATACGCAGTGCTGAGCTCTAGCTGACGGCGTCATTGGACAACGTCACTGTGACATCCACCTTCCTGATTCGCTGGCGTTGGTCATGCCACGTTGGTCATGTGAATGAGCAATACAGGAAGTGTGTTAAGGAAGTCATTAAGTGAATGAGCAATACAGGAAGTGTGTTGGTTACCGTAGCACTAAATAGTCTTGTTGTAATCGCAAAAAACGGCCGTTCTGCGAGGTGAAGAGTGTACCGAACACTGTTAGATCCTTCTAGCATAAACATGAAGGCCATACACAGTGTAAAAAAGGCGTCATTGTAGTACCAGTACCGCCAATAACAGACTGGTATACTTCATTTTTTACAACGACATCCTTCCACTTGCAAGTGGTGAGTGACTTGCGCATGCCCGATATGCACTGGGATCATGTGACGTGCCGTCTAATTAGTCATGTGATTAGCATATCCGTGTATTGGCGTTGCTGTGTGCACGGGGAATGGTTTTGTTGCGGGCACAGAAATTTTGTGTGTGTACACGAATCGTTTTAAAAAGTTAATCTGATCCGCTGATTCGAAATAATGTAAACAGGGCCTTAGTTAATAGGCTACAGATAAAAAGCTTGTTCATCGCTCAACAAGCCCCGCCCACTATCAACAGGGCAAATAATATGAGAGAGGGTTAACACTAGCTAGTTCATCGCTCAGCAAGCCCCGCCCACTATCAACAGAGCAATGAACATAGCGTGTCACTTCCTTCTCTGGGTGGAGTCTTACCAAATGACGATTGAAGTTCGAGGTCGTCCCCGTCGTCTCCTCGATAGTTCTTCTACATATGGAACACATACGGTAGCAGTGCGTTTTTTCCCGCTGCACGAGAAGTCTGTATAAGCAAAGCGGACAATCCTAGGGGCGTTCTCTCCAGGCATTTTAGCGCCATTAACATTAGTTTGTTCCTGAACATGACATATGAACAGGTGAATGTGCATTCTCTTGGACGAAATTAGTATAAAAATTAATGTAGATATAAATATCTTATGGCAAAAATTATTATGGCATGTTACAAAAAATAAAGAAAAAAATCAGAGTCCTCGTCTCCATTTTACAAGTACGAATGTAGTTAATGTAGGAGTCCGAGTCCAAATCTGAATCATCAGTTATCAAGTCCAAGTCAAGTCACGAGTCCTTAAAATTAGGGCACGAGTCAGACTCGCGTACTACCGGTAAAAGCCTGGCATGGATGTACATGATGAAAAAAATGAACTTGATTGATCTGTATGATAAACGATACCATTGAAAAGGGCTTGAAATAAACTTTAAAGTTCTGTTTGTATTTCTGTGACCAATATGAACAAAGTTATGCCACTTTGAATGTTAAAAATTCAGTGTAATTTTGGTCATAAACAACAACAACAACAAAGGAATATGATCAGAGAAGGTGTGACCACTTTCATAATTAAAATGTATTAATTTATTAAATAATCACTAATTAGTTAATTAAAACTAATTAATTAAGGGCGGCACGGTGGTGTAGTGGTTAGCGCTGTCGCCTCACAGCAAGAAGGTCCGGGTTCGAGCCCCATGGCCGGCGAGGGCCTTTCTGTGCGGAGTTTGCATGTTCTCCCCGTGTCCACGTGGGTTTCCTCCGGGTGCTCCGGTTTCCCCCACAGTCCAAAGACATGCAGGTTAGGTTAACTGGTGACTCTAAATTGACCGTAGGTGTGAATGTGAGTGTGAATGGTTGTCTGTGTCTATGTGTCAGCCCTGTGATGACCTGGCGACTTGTCCAGGGTGTACCCCGCCTTTCACCCGTAGTCAGCTGGGATAGGCTCCAGCTTGCCTGCGACCCTGTAGAACAGGATAAAGCGGCTAGAGATAATGAGATGAGATGAGAACTAATTAATTAACAATTAAGTAAAAATTCAACACAAACCAAAAAACTGACCATAATTTCCATACTACATGGATTTTTTTAACAAAATTTTCACTATTCAATAGATGTCAAAATTTTCAATTATCATCTTCTAAAAGGCATCATTTTATAAACTGGACTGTAAATCAATAGTAAACAATATAAACTACTAGAAAAACATAATAAATATCTGATATGAGTAACATAAATCATGATTAATGAGCCGTTTCAGTGGTAAACTCCAGCCAGGTTTCTGCATCTTTCACCAGACGTCCAGTTTGTACGAAGCTCAAAAACAATGAATATGATTTGCAAATCAAAATTACTTGAAAATAACAAGTGATACAGACAATTTTATTAACTAACAAATAAAATGACACTTGACACTGTTAAAACTTATCTTCATATAACACGTTGATGAATTCGACAAACCAAAGTTCACATAGAACAAGCACAATCTTAGAAACCTCCAACATTTTGAGGGTCATCCGGCCAAGGTCATCAAAAAGGTTTTTTTTGGCTATGTCTTCCTTCATATTCATTATATTTACTTCAAACCAATTCCAAAATGTTCATCTTTCAGTTCTGCTTCCATTGATATGCTACATGATGGGGTATCTCTCATAGTTTTCTTCATGGTTGGGGGTCAAATGTCGTGGGGGGGGGTGTCTGAGGTCATTGCTAAAATTTGCATATTTTCCATTATAACTCAAAAACAGTTAGAGATAGAGAGATATTTATCATATCGACATATAGGAAGTTATATATGGGCTTTCATTTGGCCCCATGACCTTTGACCTTGAGTGACCGTGAAAGGTCATACGCAGGATCGCAGATTTTCAGAGGCTCATAACTGTGAAACGGTTCAAGATAGACACATACTTAATATTATTGACATATAGAAAGTCATATATTTGGCACCAGGACCATGAAAGCTCAAACTCAAGGTCACAGGTTTTCAGAGGCTCATAACTGGGAAACGGTTCAAGATAGAGTGATGTAGCCTAGTAAACTAGACCCACCCGCCTAGCGGCCAAAAATATTTTTTGTCTAGCGAATGGGTCTAGCCTCGCACCATATAAACAAAAACACCCCGGGCATCAAATCGTGCCCGCCAATCACAACACAAGGTTTTTGTTTGGATTCTTTGGGCGGGCTTTTGCAGGAGTGACATCAAAGCTGCGCGACGCTGGAGAAAGCGCAACAGGAAAGATGGCTACGGCTAGTGAACAGCGCGCGTTTGACTCCGCTTTGGAATCAGTTTTAGAAGAATTAGACTTGGAGTTTTCGTTGAAACATGAGCAGGAAGAGGCTCTCCGCTCATTCCTTTTCAAGAAGGACGTTTTCGCTGTTTTGCCGACCGGCTATGGCAAAAGTCTGATCTACCAGCTGGCTCCGCTCGTAGCCAAAAGGATGGGGCTAGTTTGTGCAGTACGAAGAATTAATAAACAGCTTTGAAACATTACTTTTTGATTGTTTCTTATTTTCACGTTATTTTAAATTTAAGGGAAATTATTTCACCAAACACCACTAAATAAAAACTCTCAAAAACAATTTAAGCAAACCCTTGAAAAACACTTGGAAAAAATGAGTGTATGTGGTACAGACTCCAAACTTGTGGTCATTATCTCCAAACTTCTTAATATCTAGAACCTGTTTATTAATTAATACGCATTTTCAAAAATTATTTATTTCAAGGCCTCCCCCACTGCTTTCTGTCGCTCTGACTACGTCACAGTCACTGTTGCGCTGATTGGTCAGAGCGTTGGCCTATACGCACAGAGACAGTTTGAAAGACAGCGGTTTGTTCCTCCTACCCGCTTCGGAAATGTCTACGGATCGAGGCCAGACTAAATATTCACATTTAGTCTGGCTTGCCAGGCTAAGAGAGATGCTTAATATTATTGACACATAGGAAGTCATATATGGGCTTTCATTTGGCACATGACCTTTTACCTTGAGGGACCTTGAAAGGTCAAGCTCAAGGTCATGGGTTTTCAAAGGGCTATAACTTTAAAATGCTTCATGATAGCCAGATGTTTACCATTATCAACATATAAGAAGTTCCATATGGGCTTTCAGTTGCCGCCATGACCTTTGACCTTGGATGACTTTGAAATGTCAAACTCAAGGTCATGGATTTTCATAGTACTATAACCTGACAGCTGATGATTGAGAAATATTACCATTATCAACATATAGGTATAAAATAAGTGCTGCCGGGTGAGGTTTGTTTTGCCTGGCAACACTTGTTCAGTCTTGAAATTATTAAGACGCAAACCAGAAAGCACAATGTCCTCCATCTAGAAGACTTTCCTATGATGGAAAACTTAACTTCACTGTTACACTGAAGACTCTTTCTGAAAATGTCAATTAAACATCTGCTTGACAGAAAACTTCACTATATCAGTGACTTTGTTCCAGAAAACAATTCCATACAGAGAATGTGCATGGAGGAAATTTGTGCCTGTAGGTAAAGTTGACTTCAACACACACATTTAAAAAAAAAAAAAAACTTCTTCAAGGGTTGTTGGTATAGATAAGGTTTTAGTTTCTCCAGGGGTTCTACTTTCATACTGGGATAATCTCTGTTGTGTGGTTGTATGTACAGTATAACCAGTAAAAATTTTACAGAAGGAGAAAATGAAGATCCCTTGAAGACCATAGATGGAGTGCAAAATTAAAAAAAAAAAAAAAACACAGAGGTTCTTCAATTGTACTGTCATCTTTTTTTTTATCCTGTTATAGTTACGGTCATGACACATGATTTTGAACTGAATGGTGCTTTTTCATAAAGTTCTGCATGGAATCTTCTTTGCTTGGATACTGTTAGACGATGCTCATATGTAAGTGTATTACCACCACGCTTGTTAAAACAAGACATTTTTCATGTTTTTGAGATATTTTCATGTTATTACAACATACAAACTTATCACATTATAATAAGAAACTTACATAAGATATATATATATATATATATATATATATATATATATATCTGTTATTTACCAGCTGGGAGGTCCGTATCGTGAAATACCGTGACCGAGGTCTTGAAAGTACTGACTGAGGCCCTCTGGGCCGAGGTCACGGTATTTCACCATACGGACCGACCTTAAGCTGGCAAATAATATATTTATTTTTTTCTTTACCAAATTTTAACAGAAAACGAGAGCGCCCGAAAAGGAAAACCAAGCCGAGCCGCCATTTTGAATCCTCATTCATGGCTGTAATGCAAATTGCTTCCTCCTCGGTATACAAGTGCACTTCCATGGCAGGAAAAAACCTACATTTTGCCGCCTATGTAGTCCCCTATTTATACAAAATTGAGTCATTCAGGATTCAGCCATGTTTTTGCTTGGTGTTAGCAAGTTACAGGTTTTTAGCTTTCTCCTGAAATGTTTTCTTTTATTTCTTCTTCCTCAGGGTAGTAAAACTCGCTTTCGCTGTGAAGACTGTCGTTATCGCTATCCATGCTGTAAAATTAATGCTATTTTGAACCCTCATTCATGGCCGTAATGCAAATTGCTTCCTCCTCGGTATACAAGTGCACTTCCATGGCAGGAAAAAAAATTACATTTTGCCGCCTATGTAGTCCCCTATTTATACAAAATTGAGTCATTCAGGGGGGCGGCACGGTGGTGTAGTGGTTAGCGCTGTCGCCTCATAGCAAAAAGGTCCGGGTTCGAGCCCCGTGGCCGGCGAGGGCCTTTCTGTGCGGAGTTTGCATGTTCTCCCTGTGTCCGCATGGGTTTCCTCAGGGTGCTCCGGTTTCCCCCACAGTCCAAAGACATGCAGGTTAGGTTAACTGGTGACTCTAAATTGACCGTAGGTGTGAGTGTGAATGGTTGTCTGTGTCTATGTGTCAGCCCTGTGATTTTTGATAAAAATCTTATAAATAAATATTATAAAAAAGATAAATGTTGACAAAAATTGCTACTACTTTGTTGTTGTTGTGAACGAGCGAGTCACCAGAGGTCCGTAACCGGAGTCCGTAACTGGGGTCCGTACTGTAGGATACGGACCCACTCGCCAGCCAATCAGAGCGCAGGATTTGATGAAAACCGCACCATGAAAAAAATAAATAGAGGATATTACACGGTTGCGCGAAGATATCAAGTTTATCTTTGAGTGGTGGATGTATATATCATGAGTGAGCGAAGCAAACAAGTGAAAATATTTTCAGCATGAGAAGAAACTTTATATATTTGCATCATTGTATAATGTTCTCTATATTATATAGACACATCCATAAAAACATACAACCCCGATTCCAAAAAAGTTGGGACAAAGTACAAATTGTAAATAAAAACGAAATGCAATAATTTGCAAATCTCAAAAACTGATATTGTATTCACAATAGAACATAGACAACATACAGTATCAAATGTCGAAAGTGAGACATTTTGAAATTTCATGCCAAAGATTGGCTCATTTGAAATTTCATGACAGCAACACATCTCAAAAAAGTTGGGACAGGGGCAATAAGAGGCTGGAAAAGTTAAAGGTACAAAAAAGGAACAGCTGGAGGACCAAATTGCAACTCATTAGGTCAATTGGCAATAGGTCATTAACATGACTGGGTATAAAAAGAGCATCTTGGAGTGGCAGCGGCTCTCAGAAGTAAAGATGGGAAGAGGATCACCAATCCCCCTAATTCTGCGCCGACAAATAGTGGAGCAATATCAGAAAGGAGTTCGACAGTGTAAAATTGCAAAGAGTTTGAACATATCATCATCTACAGTGCATAATATCATCAAAAGATTCAGAGAATCTGGAAGAATCTCTGTGCGTAAGGGTTAAGGCCGGAAAACCATACTGGGTGCCCGTGAGCTTCGGGCCCTTAGACGGCACTGCATCACATACAGGCATGCTTCTGTATTGGAAATCACAAAATGGGCTCAGGAATATTTCCAGAGAACATTATCTGTGAACACAATTCACCGTGCCAGCCGCCGTTGCCAGCTAAAACTCTATAGTTCAAAGAAGAAGCCGTATCTAAACATGATCCAGAAGCGCAGACGTCTTCTCTGGGCCAAGGCTCATTTAAAATGGACTGTGGCAAAGTGGAAAACTGTTCTGTGGTCAGACGAATCAAAATTTGAAGTTCTTTATGGAAATCAGGGACGCCGTGTCATTTGGACTAAAGAGGAGAAGGACGACCCAAGTTGTTATCAGCGCTCAGTTCAGAAGCCTGCATCTCTGATGGTATGGGGTTGCATTAGTGCGTGTGGCATGGGCAGCTTACACATCTGGAAAGACACCATCAATGCTGAAAGGTATATCCAGGTTCTAGAGCAACATATGCTCCCATCCAGACAACGTCTCTTTCAGGGAAGACCTTGCATTTTCCAACATGACAATGCCAAACCACATACTGCATCAATTACAGCATCATGGCTGCGTAGAAGAAGGGTCCGGGTACTGAACTGGCCAGCCTGCAGTCCAGATCTTTCACCCACAGAAAACATTTGGCGCATCATAAAACGGAAGATACGACAAAAAAGACCTAAGACAGTTGAGCAACTAGAATCCTGCATTAGACAAGAATGGGTTAACATTCCTATCCCTAAACTTGAGCAACTTGTCTCCTCAGTCCCCAGACGTTTACAGACTGTTGTAAAGAGAAAAGGGGATGTCTCACAGTGGTAAACATGGCCTTGTCCCAACTTTTTTGAGATGTGTTGTTGTCATGAAATTTAAAATCACCTAATTTTTCTCTTTAAATGATACATTTTCTCAGTTTAAACATTTGATATGTTATCTATGTTCTATTCTGAATAAAATATGGAATTTTGAAACTTCCACATCATTGCATTCCATTTTTATTTACAATTTGTACTTTGTCCCAACTTTTTTGGAATCGGGGTTGTATATATATGCAAGTTAATCAAAGGAATTTTAATTTTGAACCAGTTTGCCATTTTGACAACACATCTAGTCAGCGGGAAAACACTGGGAGTGACGTCATCGGAGTGAAATATTGGGAATTATTATCCATACAGGACACTTTTTCGATGGAATAAAAACATGTGTTCTATTCCCTTCTAGCGGGTTTCATTCATTTGGTTTGATAGCATGCAATATTGTTAGCATATCGCTTATCCTACATTTATTACATCACTCTACCCAATGGAGAATGAGCGTTGAATATGGTTTACGATATTGCATGGTTGTCAAGACAACATGACGTCATACATCGGAGACATAAAACTTCCACACTAGCGAGCAACTGGGACAATTTGTAAATGAACATGGCCACCAGGTTTACTTTGTTAAATAGGGAAGATTTTAAGAGAATTTTGAAAGAGAAAGACACGTTGAACATGCGTTGAAAAGGAATGTGTATGGATAATAATAATAATAATAATAATAATAATAATAATAATAATGACTGGCTTTTTTTCATCTTCGACTTGATCAATATCATGCTAGCTGAATGGAATATATCTGATATGCCATGAAAAAAATCCAGCCAATATTATTTAATTAATAACCTTAACTTCGTCTCGGTTATTATTAATCAATATTCAACTCACCTTCGGCAAATAATTGTTAAATAACAAACTTTTCACATCATAACATGATACAGATCCATATTTCTTTTTCTGGCCTGGCAACAATCCACTTCCATGTGATCAGAATGAGATTTTAGACTTAATCTTTTCTTTATGTATTTTACAATAAACAGCGTTTCTGTAACTTAATATTTGATCGCTTGTTTTTATTTTGCGCTCATTACGAATGCATGGATTAGACTGGAAAATAAATGTTATTCATGAGCTGCTTTTTGTGTTGTTTCTAGATTCCACCTACCACACGAAAGGCTTACTCAGCTTGTTCACTATTAAAGGTTTTATGTAGACCCTTACACCACATGGTTTCCTTTTCATTAAAGCTCCCAATTAGACTGCCTTTAGAAGCCTAACCATCCAAAGAAACCATGGCGGAAAACTCTCTCGTTTTTTTTTTATTTTATATGAGCACTTTGTGTTTTACAACACAGTGCCTTTCTGTCTTTCTCAGTGGGACATACGTTCTGACTCCCAGATCATCTGGCTTTGCGTTTGGTAGGCAGAAAGAAATCTTCCTTCTTGGTTTACAGTTTTAGGGTATATGGGATTTGAGGTTGTATTTTTGGGAAATGTATGTTTTATTTTGAGAAGTGTGTGGATCCAATTGGGAAGAACTCGAAGTAAAGTGTAAAGGGAGCCTTAGACTTGTGAAAATCTCTTATCTCTACTGCACAAACTTGCCAGTCATGGATCTGCTGTCACTTTATTTTCCCATCTCCTCAGAACTCGACGCATCTCTTTTGTTTGCCCTTTAAATTTTGAGCAAAGCTGTCTAATTGGCTGCCATCACTTAAAGGTGGAGTACGAGATTTTTTTCAGGAGTATTTTTTACCATATTGCTTGAAAAGCTCCTCACACCCATGTTGCAAGCAGTACAATAGAAGGTTTGACCCAAAAACGAAATCCAGTCTACAGTGTAAAATAAAGGAAAAACGCCATCAAATCCTATCGAGGTAACCTCAAAATGATTGGATACTGACACGTCAATCAGACTGAAGCCCGCGACCCCCAACGCCCCATCCCCGCCCCTACCCTTGCGCGTACAGTATGTGCAGGGACCACTCCAGCCATTTCAAAGCAACGGATAGATAGCCTACCATACAATGGTGGCCCTGTTTCTACTCGATAGGTAAGATAACATTATGTATTTATTACATTTTCAGGTAGGACAGTGTTGTCGTTTTAACAAGTTACACCCTGGCAGCGAGAGCATAACCGATGATATGGACCACAATGTAGGTTTTGCTAAGTTAGCATGATTTGCAAAGTTAGCTGACACGGATTGTTATACTAACGCGTATAGTCGTATTACGTCCTTGATGGTAGTTTTTCCATGGTATTTATTTCATGCATACAAACGATTTGTTAGCTTAGCTGTATGTGGCACAAACGATAACGCTTATTTATTGTTTTCTTAGTTATGAAGGCATGGCACAAGCCAGTTCGACACCAATGAAGCATGGGTTTTTGAAACCACCTCCTCCTCCCGTATCCACTATTCGTTCGGATTCACTCTCAGGCTCTGACCTGTAAGTACCATTATGTTCACATAAACATGGTTTTGGCAACATGCTTTGGAGGCGCAGGTAGGGAGGGGGGTGGAGACACAAGGGGAGGGGGAGGAGGGGTGGAGACGCGGGGGGTAGGAGCATGGCGAGGGCGGGCGTGTTTCTTTTCAAAATATGGCTTGTGGGAACCGTTATTCCAAAATCTCGTATTCCACCTTTAAAATCATAAATTCAGTTCATGGCTTGAATGTCAGCTAGCCAGAATATGGCAATGCATGTGATGTGAACTGATGACCTTCTGGATGCTCAATATTGTGATTTATACCACAGCGTAGTTAAATATCCATTCTGATTGGCCAGAACAGAAGATGTTTGATTAATTTTCTATAAGTGCAGCTCTGACAATAGTTGGGAAGGTCTTCAGGACAGAGGAATTTCTCAATGACATGACAAGTTGTGTTTTTTTGTCTTATATCAAGAGACATCAAAAGACAGAATAAGAGAGGGTAGTGAGGGAATGACAGTTTTATAGCCGCTTTAAGTGATAACAGAAAATAAAATGTCTCGTGGACGTACAGCATGATATGTTATTTGGTAATAAATTTAAAAGTGCCAAATTGGTGAGATGGAATAGGAATAAAGCACTTTGGGATATGCTGTTATAGGAAACCGACATTTCAGTTTGTGTCATTCATGGCCTAAAGGTTAGAGAAGCAGCTTTGGGATCAAAAGGTTGCCGGTTCAATTCCCTGGACCAGGAGGAAAGCGTGTGTATTGGGGGAGTGAATGGACAGCACCTTCCCCACCATCTATGGACGGAGGATGAAGTATTTTGGTGTGTGTTCACATCCCTGGATGGGTTAAATGCAGAAAAAGAATTTCACTGCGCTCTAAAACTTTGGTCACAATACAGCTCGCGAAGCTTTGCGATGGATTATGGATGAAAATGTGGCGTTTTGGTGACAATATACAGGCGAGCTAAGAGTTGTGGTCACACAGCAGGTGAACGCCTTTGTGCACTCGAATGGCCACGCTCGCTCACAGGACCCAGTCATTATGGGAAACACCTGATGCTGATTTGAGCGCAATCAGCACACGCATATAAGGACACAGAGGGTTTATGAAGTATTATCATTATCACTTTGTTTTTGGTTTTGTTTGTGTAAATGTCACGCCTGCTAATAAACACTCTTCCTGCACTTAGACCCATCTACCGCCGCATACCTGACAGAACACTTGCAAAGTCTCTGTGAAAACAGTGTCCTTATACGTACGTGCTGATTGCACTCAAATCAGCATCACGTGTTCCCCATAACGACTGGGTCCCAAGCACACGCACAACACGCTCCAAAGGATCCCTGAATGTAAATTCACTTTAAGTCTTAGTGAAGGTTAGGCGATGCTGAGCCACTGGGTTGATGAGGCTCCCGTGAGCATCGGGGACATGGATTCGAAACAAATACATCTCAAAAGGCTCAAAGAAGGTTCCACGAGCTTCAGGAAATATTCCTAAAAACATTTGCAAGTATTCGATGCTTAGTTTACTGACGAAAACATCATTGCCACCAAATTTCAATGCATGACATTTTTGGCCACTCATTTTACAGACGGAGACACGCCAAAAAGCAGCTCGTGAAGCTTGGAGAACATTCGCTGTGCATCACATGATTGGTGGCAATGCTACCAGTTTTTCATCGCCAAGTATTCGCAAACCCATCGCGAGCAGTAGTGTGACCGCGGCCTGATGTACATGTGATGAATGAAATCTTTAAAAAATGTTGGTAATGGATTGTTCATTAGCGTTGCAATGTAGTGTTTATCATCCTGGTCAGTGTTTATGATTAGAGTTTTTCATGCTGAAAGTTGTGGGAATTGTGTTGAGGTTCAAGAATAAACATCGTGATGTGCTGAGATTTGGGATAAAACAAGTGACCCTTGGTGATGTAATAGTAATGTGTAAACAGGCACGGATGTCAATATCATCCCAAAACCATCACACTGCGGTATGACGTCACGGTTGCACTCACCAGGCCGTCACAGTTGCTGATGGCCACCAAGGCTCCTTGTATGTCTGTGATGTCGCCCACATACATGCAGTCGGTGTTTAGCACCTCTGAGCGTGTGCCGCCCGGCGTCTGCCACTCCATCTTGGCTCCGGGAGCCACCAGGCGCGTGTTGGGGCGCAGGCGCAGGTGGAATTCCCGGCCGAAGACGGTGACGTTGTAGTAGAGCCTCTCGCCGTCTCCTTGTGGCTCGTCGACCGTTTCCGCCTCTCTTCGCCAGCGCCTACGGAACTGCCCACGTGCTGCGCCCGCCGACACCGCGTGCGACAAGAAGCGGCCGTGCGCGTCGCTCAGCACGGGCCTCACCAGTCCATAGTCCCCCAGCACGTGCTGCAGGGAATCTGCAAGCGCACCCACCCACCCACACACACACACACACACACACAACACACACAGCTTGAACTTTTGTTTTTTTCTTTCAGCACAGAAGTAAATGATCATGATTACAGGACAGCGTGATGATGCACGAGTGCGCGCTGCAGTGTTTATGCAATGACAGCTACTGATTGATGCAACTGATCTAAAGTATTTACATCAAAATGCTGGACCTGAGTTACACTATATCTTTAGACTGTGCATTTTGAGAAATAATAATAAGAAGAAGAAGGGCGGCACGGTGGTGTAGTGGTTAGCACTGTCGCCTCACAGCAAGAAGGTTCTGGGTTCGAGCCCAGCGGCCGGCGAGGGCCTTTCTGTGCGGAGTTTGCATGTTCTCCCCGTGTCCGCGTGGGTTTCCTCCGGGTGCTCCGGTTTCCCCCACAGTCCAAAGACATGCAGGTTAGGTTAACTGGTGACTCTAAATTGAGCGTAGGTGTGAATGTGAGTGTGAATGGTTGTCTGTGTCTATGTGTCAGCCCTGTGATGACCTGGCGACTTGTCCAGGGTGTACCCCGCCTTTCGCCCGTAGTCAGCTGGGATAGGCTCCAGCTTGCCTGCGACCCTGTAGGACAGGATAAAGCGGCTAGAGATAATGGATGGATGATGATAATAATAATAAGAAGAAGAAGAATGTTCCAAACACTCAAAGTAATACACCCGAGACAAGCCTCAAGTCAAAACACTTTCCATGTTTTCTCTCACTGCTCGGTTTCCAAACATTGCCACGTGTCCCGGGTTTTGGGTCTCGAGCCACCTGCTCCACATGCACGGTTTCACCCGGGACTGGAGCGCACCTGCTTTCGGTGCTGTGAGTAATTCTCACTTTCTCTCCGATCTCACACTGAACACTAAAGCGCTGAGGTGATGAGCCACACCTATGGGCAAAAAGTGCAGCTTAGTGGTACCTCAGTGTATCATTTCTCCAGGCTATCAACCTCCTGGATCGCGTACGCACACGCACACACACACAAAACAATCTATGAGACTCAGATGATTCCCCTGCACACTCCGCTCCATCGCGCTCGGTGCGCAGTGCCATGTGGAGACCCGCGCGCATGAAAGCGCATTAAAGCGCATCAGCCCAAACCCGGGGGTGAAAGCGAGCCCTGGCGCGAGCAGAGCGCACAGGAGAGTGATGACACAGCACGCCGGAGTGAGGAAAGTCCTTCTGCACCGAGGTCTGAACAAGTTCACGTGGAGAAGTGGAGCAATGTAGGTTATGCTGCATGGAGCAGGACTCGCCCAGTGCAAGATCAGAGATCATCACCATCATCATCATCATCATGATCATGATCATCCAGGAGGATGTAAAAGTGTGAAGAGGAGATGATAAAGAGCGTACCTAGGCTACTGGCGATGTAGAGGCCGTGGGCGGGCAGCAGCAGCGCGGAGATGAAGATCGGAAACGCGGCGGCGGGATTCATGGCAGCTCCGAACTGCGCAGGTGGGAGAGAGACGGAGTTCAGGATCCGGAGGAGGAAGGAAAGTTACAGCGGAGAGAGAGAGAGAGAGAGAGAGCGCAACTTACTGCACACAGCACCGGAGACGAGGAGAGACTCTACCTCACACTCTCTCACACTCACTCTGTCTCTATCACTCTCCCCCTCTCTCCTTTTCTCTCTTCCTCTCTCTCTCTCTCTCTCTCTCTCACTCACTATCTATCTATCTATCTATCTATCTATCTATCTATCTATCATTTTCTCTCTCTACCTCTCTTCCACTTTCTTACTCTCAGTCTCTCTTTCTCTCTCTCTCTCTCTCTCTCTCTATTTCTTTTTTCTATATCTCTTTCTTTCTCTTAGTTCCTGCATCTATCTATCTATCTATCTATCTATCTATCTATCTATCTATCTATCCTTTTCTCTCTCTCTCGCTTTCATTTTCTCTCTTTCTGTCTCTCATTCTCTCTCTCCCTCTCTCCTTTTCTCTGTCTTAGTGCCTGTCTCATTCTCTTTCTCTCTCTCACACACACTATCTATCTATCTATCTATCTATCTATCTATCTATCTATCTATCTATCATTTTCTCTCTCGCTTGCTTTTATTTTCTCTCTTTCTGTCTGTCTCATTCTCTTTCTCTCTCCCCTTTTCTTTCTCTTAGTGCCTGTCTCATTCTCTCTCTCTCCTTTTTTCTCTCTCTCTCTTCTATATCTCTCTTTCACTCTTTCTCTCTCAGTGCCTGTCTCATTCTCTATCTATCTATCTATCTATCTATCTATCTATCTATCTATCTATCTATCTATCTATCTATCTATCTAATCCTTTTCTCTCTCTCGCTTTCATTTTCTCTCTGTCTCTCATTCTCTCTCTCTCCCTCTCTCGCTCCTTTTCTCTCTCTTAGTGCCTGTCTCATTCTCTCTCTCTCACACTCTATCTATCTATCTATCTATCTATCTATCTATCTATCTATCTATCTATCTATCTATCCTTTTCTCTCTCTTGCTCACTTTTATTTTCTCTTTCTGTGTCTCATTCTCATTCTCTCTCCTTTTAATATCTCTCTCCTTTTAACACACTATCTATCTATCTATCTATCTATCTATCTATCTATCTATCTATCTATCTATCTATCTATCTATCTATCTATCTATCTATCTATCCTTTTCTCTTTCTTTCACTTTCTCTCTCTCTCATTCCTTGACTCCATGGCACACAATTAAACTCGACCAGATTTATTTATTCATCTGGAATAATCCTTCTCCAAGACAAGAGACTGCATGGTTTTCTTCAGGGAAATGTTTTTGTCCTGTGTTTATGTGGACTGAACAGAAACCTGCACAAACTTTCTCCATCACATTCTTACAGAACTTCATTCAGACCAAGAGCGCCCCCTGTGAACTCACCTTTCAATAGCAAGTTCTGGAGTGAGTGTGTGTGTGTGTGGGGGGGGTGTTAGACGCAGACTGGCTGTTATTAGATATCACTGAAACATCAGGATACAAAACATTATAACTACATAATGACCTTAAATGTGAATCTAACTCCGAATAGTAGGCCGATGATCTTACAAGAGATCATAGTCTGGGACATATCAGGTAGATATCAGGCAGGTTTTGGTGGAATACCAAAATGGCAGCCAAGTGCGTATATTTCCCGAAATGTAATAAAAATTGCAAATGTTTCTTCAGTCATTATGTACATTATGTGCTTTATCCTGCTCAGGCTCGTGGTGCATTTGGAGCGTATCCTATAGGAACACTGGAGGGGAGGCGGGAATACCCTCAATGGGATACCAATCCATCTCAGGGCATCATTTCAGAGCACACACACATTCACACACTCATATACAAGATGCAGTTTGGCCTGAGAACCCAGAGGAATCCTACACAGACGCAGGAGACTATGGGAAGCGCCACACAGACACAGTAACCCCAGAGACCCTGGAGCTATGAGACGGCGGTGGTAGGCACTGCACCAGCATGCCACCTTGAATGCATTTGTGTTCCTGTAAAACAACAAAAGAAAATGATCTCACAGTTAAAGGTGCTGTTATCATGAGAGAATATTGGCCAGGATTCATGGAAAAACGATGAATTAAATTTGTTAATTTTCTGAAAATCTTGTACTGACCTGAAAGTTGGGTTTATGTCTGGCGTCACACGTAATCGATGTTTTCAAACAATACATTGTTCAAGAGCGTGAAAACCCATAAATATGAATCTGACAACCATTTTACAATTCAGATTTTATACACAAAGATTTTGTGTACAGTAAGCAAGTAGGACGACTCAGTCATTCTGGGAAAAACTATGGTTTAAAACCGAAAACATTAATTAATTAATTTAAATTTATTATTATTATTATTATTATTATTATTATTATTATTACAGCATGTATTTATTTATACATTTATTGATTTATAAATACATTTTATTTATTTATTTATTTTTTATTTTTTATTATACACAAAAATTTGTGTACAATAAGCAAGTAAGACGCCTCAGTCATTGTGGGGGGAAAAACTATGGCTTGAAACCAAAAACATTATGACATTTATTATTATTATTATGTTTATTACGGCGGCACGGTGGTGTAGTGGTTAGCGCTGTCGCCTCACAGCAAGAAGGTCCAGGTTCGAGCCCCGTGGCCGGCGAGGGCCTTTCTGTGTGGAGTTTGCATGTTCTCCCCGTGTCCGCGTGGGTTTCCTCCGGGTGCTCCGGTTTCCCCCACAGTCCAAAGACATGCAGGTTAGGTTAACTGGTGGCTCTAAATTGACCGTAGGTGTGAATATGAGTGTGAATGGTTGTCTGTGTCTATGTGTCAGCCCTGTGATGACCTGGCGACTTGTCCAGGGTGTACCCCGCCTTTCGCCCGTAGTCAGCTGGGATAGGCTCCAGCTTGCCTGCGACCCTGTAGAACAGGATAAAGCGGCTAGAGATAATGAGATGAGATGTTTATTACTTTATTTATTTGTAAAGACATTATACATATTTATTTATTTATTTATAACTGTACACAAAAATTTGTGTACAGTTAGGAAGTAAGACGCCCCAGTCAGCCCGGGAAAAAACAATGGTTTGAAACCAAAACATTAAGACATTTATTTGTTTGTTTATTGATTGATTGATTGATTACTATTATATTTTTCGCAGACTTTCTATTACATATTGAAATTAACCAAAAATCAGTTGGGGGAGGGAAAAAAAAACTATGCAGGTCCACGATACGACCAAAAGATTGTGGACACCTGCTCACCACACCCATATGTGGTTCCTCCCCAAACTGTTTATAATGCCACAAATCTGGAAGCACACAATTGTACAGGATGCCTTTGTATACTTTAACATTGCAATTTCCCTTCACTGGAGCTAAGAGACCCAAGCAGGATGGCATTTTACTTGCTAAGATGTCATTCTTTGCAGTCTTCTTCTTCTATGAGGCGACAGTGCTAACCACTACACCACTGTACTGCCTCATGTTGTTCTTTGCGGTGCAGTGCGGAATAAGCACCTGCTCTGTTGTGGTTTATTAGTACACCCTTTCTAGAGAAAAGAGCATTGGAACTCAACAAACATGTGAATGAAAGGTTCTGAGATCAAACTGAGGCCTGGTCAAGAACTAACATGCCCTTGAACATAATTATTATCTACAGTGGTGCTTGAAAGTTTGTGAACCCTTTACAATTTTCTATATTTCTGCATAAATATGACCTAAAACATCATCAGATTTTCACACAAGTCCTAAAAGTAGATAAAGAGAACCCAGTTAAACAAATGAGACAAAAATATTATACTTGGTCATTTATTTATTGAGGAAAATGATCCAATATTACATATCTGTGAGTGGCAAAAGTATGTGAACCTCTAGGATTAACAGTTAATTTGAAGGTGAAATTAGAGTCAGGTGTTTTCAATCAATGGGATGACAATCAGGTGTGAGTGGGCGCCCTGTTTTATTTAAAGAACAGGGATCTATCAAAGTCTGATCTTCACAACACATGTTTGTGGAAGTGTATCATGGCACGAACAAAGGAGATTTCTGAGGACCTCAGAAAAAGCGTTGTTGATGCTCATCAGGCTGGAAAAGGTTACAAAACCATCTCTAAAGAGTTTGGACTCCACCAATCCACAGTCAGACAGACTGTGTACAAATGGAGGAAATTCAAGACCACTGTTACCCTCCCCAGGAGTGGTTGACCAACAAAGATCACTCCAAGAGCAAGGCGTGTAATAGTTGGCGAGGTCACAAAGGACCCCAGGGTAACTTCTAAGCAACTGAAGGCCTCTCTCACATTGGCTAATGTTAATGTTCATGAGTCCACCATCAGGAGAACACTGAACAACAATGGTGTGCATGGCAGGGTTGCAAGGAGAAAGCCACTGCTCTCCAAAAAGAACATTGCTGCTCGTCTGCAGTTTGCTAAAGATCACTTGGACAAGCCAGAAGGCTATTAGATAAATGTTTTGTGGATGGATGAGACCAAAATAGAACTTTTTGGTTTAAATGAGAAGCGTTATGTTTGGAGAAAGGAAAACACTGCATTCCAGCATAAGAACCTTATACCATCTGTGAAACATGGTGGTGGTAGTATCATGGTTTGGGCCTGTTTTGGTGCATCTGGGCGAGGACGGCATGCCATCATTGATGGAACAATGAATTCTGAATTATACAAGTGAATTCTAAAGGAAAATGTCAGGACATCTGTCCATGAACTGAATCTCAAGAGAAGGTGGGTCATGCAGCAAGACAACGACCCTAAGCACACAAGTCGTTCTACCAAAGAATGGTTAAAGAAGAATAAAGTTCATGTTTTGGAATGGCCAAGTCAAAGTCCAGACCTTAATCCAATGGAAATGTTGTGGAAGGACCTGAAGCGAGCAGTTCATGTGAGGAAACCCACCAACATCCCAGAGTTGAAGCTGTTCTGTACGGAGGAACGGCCTAAAATTCCTTCAAGCCGGTGTGCAGGACTGATCAACAGTTACCGCAAACGTTTAGTTGCAGTTATTGCTGCACAAGGGGGTCACACCAGATACTGAAAGCAAAGGTTCACATACTTTTGCCACTCACAGATATGTAATATTGGATCATTTTCCTCAATAAATAAATGACCAAGTATAATATTTTTGTCTCATTTGTTTAACTGGGTTCTCTTTATCTACTTTTAGGACTTGTGTGAAAATCTGATGATGTTTTAGGTCATATTTATGCAGAAATATAGAAAATTCTAAAGGGTTCACAAACTTTCAAGCACCACTGTACCTATACCGGAGCTCTATGCTTAGACTAATGATATTCTACAGTGCCTTGAAAAAGTATTCATACCCCTTGAACTTTTTCACATTTTTCCACCTTACAACCACGAACTTAAAAGTTTTTTATTGAGATTTTATGTGATAGACCAACACAGAGTAGCACATAATTGTGAAGTGAAATGAAAATGATAAATGGTCTTCAAAATTTTAAACAAATAAAAATCTGAAAAATGTGATGTGCATTAGTATTCAGCCCCCCTGCGTCAATACTTTGTAGAGACACCTTTTGCTGCAATTACAGCTGCAAGTCTTTTGTGGTATGTCTCTACCAGCACATCTAGACACTGAAATTTTTGCCCATTCTTCTTTGCAAAATAGCTCAAGCTCAGCCAGATTGGATGGAGAGCGTCTGTGAACAGCAATTTTCAAGTCTTGCCACAGATGCTCAATGGGATTTACAGTGGGGCAAAAAAGTATTTAGTCAGTCACCAATTGTGCAAGTTCTCCCACTTAAAAAGATGAGAGAGGCCTGTAATTTTCATCATAGGTATACCTCAACTATGAGAGACAAAATGAGAAAAAAAAATCCAGAAAATCACATTGTCTGATTTTTAAAGAATTTATTTGCAAATTATGGTGGAAAATAAGTATTTGGTCAATAACAAAAGTTCATCTCAATACTTTGTTATATACCCTTTGTTGGCAATGTCAGAGGTCAAACGTTTTCTGTACTGTAAGTCTTCACAAGGTTTTCACACACTGTTGCTGGTATTTTGGCCCATTCCTCCATGCAGATCTCCTCTAGAGCAGTGATGTTTTGGGGCTGTCGCTGGGCAACACGGACTTTCAACTCCCTCCAAAGATTTTCTATGGGGTTGAGATCTGGAGACTGGCTAGGCCACTCCAGGACCTTGAAATGCTTCTTACGAAGCCACTCCTTCGTTGCCCGGGCGGTGTGTTTGGGATCATTGTCATGCTGAAAGACCCAGCCACGTTTCATCTTCAATGCCCTTGCTGATGGAAGGAGGTTTTCACTCAAAATCTCACGATATATGCCCCCATTCATTCTTTCCTTTACACGGATCAGTCGTCCTGGTCCCTTTGCAGAAAAACAGCTCCAAAGCATGATGTTTCCACCTCCATGCTTCACAGTAGGTATGATGTTCTTTGGATGCAACTCAGCATTCTTTCTCCTCCAAACATGACAAGTTGAGTTTTTACCAAAAAGTTCTATTTTGGTTTCATCTGACCATGACATTCTCCCAATCCTCTTCTGGATCATCCAAATGCTCTCTAGCAAACTTCAGACGGGCCTGGACATGTACTAGCTTAAGCAGGGGGACACGTCTGGCACTGCAGGATTTGAGTCCCTGGCGGCGTAGTGTGTTACTGATGGTAGCCTTTGTTACTTTGGTCCCAGCTCTCTGCAGGTCATTCACTAGGTCCCCCCATGTGGTTCTGGGATTTTTGCTCACCGTTCTTGTGATCATTTTGACCCCACGGGGTGAGATCTTGCGTGGAGCCCCAGATCGAGGGAGATTATCAGTGGTCTTGTATGTCTTCCATTTTCTAATAATTGCTCCCACAGTTGATTTCTTCACACCAAGCTGTTTACGTATTGCAGATTCAGTCTTCCCAGCCTGGTGCGGGTCTACAATTTTGTTTCTGGTGTCCTTTGACAGCTCTTTGGTCTTGGCCATAGTGGAGTTTGGAGTGTGACTGTTTGAGGTTGTGGACAGGTGTCTTTTATACTGATAACGAGTTCAAACAGGTGCCATTAATACAGGTAACGAGTGGAGGACAGAGGAGCCTCTTAAAGAAGAAGTTACAGGTCTGTGAGAGCCAGAAATCTTACTTGTTTGTAGGTGACCAAATACTTATTTTACCGAGGAATTCATTAAAAATCCTACAATGTGATTTCCTGGATTCTTTCCCCTCATTCTGTCTCTCATAGTTGAAGTGTACCTATGATGAAAATTACAGGCCTCTCTCATCTTTTTAAGTGGGAGAACTTGCACAATTGGTGGCTGACTAAATAGTTTTTTGCCTCACTGTAGGTCTGGACTTTGACTGGGCCATTCTAACACATGAATATTCTTTGATCTAAACCATTCCATTGTAGCTCTGGCTGTATGTTTAGGGTCATTGTCTTGCTGGAAGGTGAATCTCCTTCCCAGTCTCAAGTCTTTTGCAGCCTCCAACAGGTTTTCTTCCAGGATTGCCCTGTATTTAGCTCCATCCATCTTCCCATCAACTCTGACCAGCTTCCCTGTCCCTGCTGAAGAAAAGCATCCCCATAGCATGATGCTGCCACCACCATGTTTCACAGTGGGGATGGTGTGTGCAGGGTGATGAGCAGTGTTAGTTTTCTGCCACACATAGCGCTTTGCATTTAGACCAAAAAGTTCAACTTTGGTCTCATCTGACAAAAGCACCTTCTTCCACATGTTTGCTGTGTCCCATACATGGCTTCTAGCAAACTGCAAACGGGACTTCTTATGCCTGTCTTTCAACAATGGCTTTCTTCTTGCCACTCTTCCAAAAAGGCCAGATTTGTGGAGTGTACGACTTATAGTTGTCCTGTGCACAGATTCTCCCACCTGAGCTGTGGATTTCTGCAGCTCCTCCAGAGTGATCATGGGCCTCTTGGCTGCTTCTCTGACCAGTGCTTTCCTTGCTCGCTCTGTCAGTTTAGGTGGACAGCCATGTCTTGGTACAGTAGGTTTGCAGTTGTGCCATACTTTTTCCATTTTTGAATGATGGATTGAACAGTGCTTTTTGAGATGTTCAGAGCTTGGGATATTTTTTTTTATAACCTAACCCTGCTTTAAACTTCTCCAGAACTTTATCCCTGACCTGTCTGGTGAGTTCTTTGGTCTTCATGATGCTGTTTGTTCTTCAGTGTTCTCTAACAAACCACTGAGGCCTTCACAGAACAAGTGTATTTATGCTGAGAGTAAATTACACACAGTAGGACTCTATTAACTAATTAGATGACTTCTGAAGGCAATTGATTGCACTGGATTGTATTTAGAGGTATCAGAGTACAGGGGGCTGAATACTAATGCACAGCACATTTTTCAGATTTTTATTTGTTTAAAATTTTGAAGACCATTTATCATTTTCATTTCACTTCACAATTATGTGCTACTCTGTGTTGGTCTATCACATAAAATCTTAATAAAAACTTTTAAGTCCGTGGTTGTAAGGCGGAAAAATGTGAAAAAGAAGTTCAAGGGGTATGAATACTTTTTCAAGGCACTGTATCTGAGATGGATGTGTTTAGATAAAATTATCCGCCAACTTCTACTGAGTAACTTCTACTCACATTAATCAGACTAATATAATGCTTACTCGTGCTATGATTACAGTATAAATTAAAAAATATATATAAGACTTAATTTGAACGCATATTTGTGCTTTTTCTCCTGCACCAATGCAACAGATTAACCCTTTCTATTACGTGTGCAGCTGCATGGTGCATGTACTGGATAATATTCTGTTCATTTTCTGTCTATCACTCTTACCGATCGTACAGATAGCTTTGTAATAAATCCCATCGTCTCTTGCTATCTGATTTATGTTCACAGCATGTGTGCAGCCGGCCGCCTCCTGTTCCCCTCCGTTACCATGGCAATACCAAGCCCTGTACCTGGAAAAGTACACTTCTGTACACACAGGGATTTTTATATCCACACCTTCAAACTACAAAATAATGCTTACCTTTTCTCTCACTACCAAGGATATGCATGGTCAGAATTTGAGTGGATTATTTTCCCGTCATAGCAAACCCCATTATGTGTTGTTTTGTACACAACAGCAGCTTTGAAATGAAACCACAGGTTTATATTAATGCACTCTTTTCTAATATTGTTTAAATAGGAACATTCAACACAGAGAGACATTTCACAACAAGAAACGGTTAAAAAGTATGACGTGTAGTGCTTTAAGAAATTTTAAAAAATCATGATTCTTGGTAAATTGCTGTCATCTAAGAGGAATAAAAGACCTGAGGATGTGCTGTTATAGAAAATAACCAGCAGAGTAAGAACCATAGCACTGCTTCATGTTGGGCCACATCACACCATCATGTTGTTGATTGTTATCTTCACCAACTTTGTTGGAGGAGGTTATGCTTTCACCTCCAATTGTTTGCCTGTTTCCAACATAATTCAAAAAGTAGTGAATGGATTTCCACACATACAGAGTTGTATCAAAATCTAATCAATTGTTCCTTGGCCCATGGCTCACCTTTCCTCCAAATTTCATCAAAATCTGTTAACTACTTTTGGAGTTACGTTGGTAATAGACAAAAAAAAATCCTGGATCCACAAACATATCTGGATCCTGGATCCACATACATTTCTGGATTTGCATCAAAATCTACTGAAATGTTCCTTGGCCCATGGCTCACAAACATATCTGGATCCTGGATCCACATACATTTCCGGATTTGCATCAAAATCTACTTAAATGTTCCTTGGCCCATGGCTCACCTTTCCTCCAAATTTCATCAAAATCCATTCACTGCTTTTTGAGTTACGTTGGGAAAAGGCAAAAAAAAACCTGGATTGGCATACATATCTGGATCCTGGGTCCACATACATTTCCGGACTTGCATCAAAATCTACTGAAGTGTTCTTTTGCCTATGGCTCACCTTTCCTCCAAATTTCATCAAAATCTGTTCACTGCTTTTTGAGTTAAGTTGGGAAAAGGCAAAAAAAAAAAAAATCCCGGACTGGCATATGTCTGGATCCTGGGTCCACAAACATATCCAGATTTGCATCAAAATCTACTGAAATTTTCCTTGGCCCATGGCTCACCTTTCCCCCAAATTTCATGAAAATCTGTTCATTACTTTTTGAGTTACATTGGGAACAGGCAAAAAAAAAAAAAAAAAAATATATATATATATATATATATATATATATATATATATATATATATATATATATATATATATATACATACATATATATATATATATATATATATATATATATACATACATATATATATATATATATATATATATATATATATATATATATATACACACACATACTGGATTGGCATATATATCCTAGATCCTTAGTCTGGTTAACACCAGACCATATCACAAGTGAAATATGGTCTGGAATCCGCCTATTGAATTTCTCGTAGGGGAGGTGTGGTTTACGATTGTCAACGGCCGTTTATTGGACGTTGCGAATGTCTATCATTTGGCGTATACGTAGCCCATGACCAATCATGGCAGTTGTACCCGGTGACGTAGTTAGAGCGACGAAGAGGTGAAGAAAGACTGTAACGCCAAACGCTGTTCTTTTTTTAAAACAAACTTTCGCTCTAAACTATTCAGAACAGTGTCTAAAGCTTGATCGAAAGTTTGGTTCGTATCGCTCGCCGCCATGTTAAATGTGATCCGTAAACAGTCCCAAATAAACTACAAGCTTCCGTTTGTTGAGTAGTATGCGTCACCGTCTTTCCACCCTCCCCACTCTCTGATTGGCTCCCTAACTCAGGCGAGCCTTTAGACCATAGTTTCCATGCTGTCTTTTCAGATCGGAACGATTGTGCAAAGCAGCATGGGATTTCCCAGGCTACTAGATCCTGGGTCCACAAACATATCTGGATTTGCATCAAAATCCAACCAATTGCTCCTTGGCCCATGGCTCACCTTTCCCCCAGATTTCATCAAAATCCATTCACTACTTTTTGAGTTATGTTGGGAAAAGTCTCACAAATGGAGGCAAAAACACAACTTCCTCCAACAAAGTTGACTTCTACCTCAGAAACATCATGAAGGCTGTTGGGTTTTGTGTGCAAAAAAAAAAAGAAAAAAAGAACTGTGACAGTCAGAGTCTCTAGAAGATCTGAGGCAGACTCTCCAAGATGCTCAGTAAAACCTAGCAGCCATTAGTTATCATTTCCTTATAAAACTGCACAAAGTGTACCTGCGACTCCTGATGCATTAAAGCATGACTGGATAATTGCATAAATCTGCAGGTTTTCCTGTTAAACTCTTCAGTGAGTGGATGCAGTGGATGCAGTATATACTTCTTTTTCTGCTTTCTGTCACTTTTTCACACCTAATGTTTCCAGAAGGGACACTTTTGTGGAGGTCAGCAGGAACGGTGTGCCATGTGTGGGGTCAAACACATGGCAACCATTTTTTTGCATGAATTAGCATAACTGATGAGCAGAGGGACGGACTTTAATTGTGCACTTGAAAGGTTAGATTCCAAAGCACAAGGTTCGGAGGCATCAGGTCAGAATGAATGATGCATTTATTAATTATTTATCTGCATCAGTCTGGAGCTGGATGTACACATAGAATGATGAACACATGAACAAAAACAGGCGAAGGTTTTATGTTAAATGTCAAGTCTGAATTCTGCTTTATGGGGAAACTGTAAAAATATTACACTTTTTTTTTTATTTCTAGTAAATATAAAGGCCCAAATATCAGACAGATATACCTGTGTTCTGCTGCGTTCCCCTCCTTGTGATGTTACAGCAATGCTTGCGATTGTCATCTTTTTTGATTTTAGAAAAAGTAGCACGTTTTTGACCTTGATCTGTGTCCAAATGGTCATACTTTTTGACAACTTAAATCTCCATGGCAACTCCTGGAGCTGAGCAGCAACGCAGGACGCACAGGACAGATGTGGACGCGGCTCTCATACCTCGAGTGACCAGGAAGGGTCATGATCCTGAATGAACCATGCAATTATCCAAATTTTGGCTTGGAAGCAGGAAAACACACTGGCCACTCCGGGACATTCCTACACAACCCATTGGAGAGACGCATGACTGGAATGGATTTTTTTGGGGGGGTTGTTTGTTTGTTTGTTGGGGTTTTTTGTCAAGCAAGATCAGTCTGCATTCTAAATATCAGTAACTGTATTTATATGTGTGTGAGTTTGTGTGACGGGTGAAAATATTTCCCATAATCCTGATTTCAGTTCATTATACACGCTGTCTGACACCAGTTTGAAATTGGTGGGTTTTTTTAATATATCCTTGAGAGAAATTTCGATATTTTTCTTGCTTCTGCAGAAGTATGAGTAGATCACACGGTATTTTTTTATGTTTAAAGGCTCAATTAGGGATGACTATAAAACGAAGGGTTGCTTTAAAGTGCTGATGACATGAACATGACTCTATGCAATTTCTTAAATAAACTATACAACATGGCAAACATGTTAGATTTCTGTTATAATTACGTGAAAAGAAGTGTTGTTACGTGAATATCCAATTTTTAATTGCACAGCGCAAGAAAACTGGGTCCGTGGCTCGCGGCCATGTTGTGACGTCAGCGGAAGAACACGCTGCGGTTCACTGGCTGTTCTACTCAATGGAAATGGCGCATGAAAACGCCGGTGAACTCTCTCGTGCTAGCTCTTCAACAACCAAATACTGGTACTTTAAGCAGTGATCATGATGGCATGATTTTATCTGATTTTAAATAAATGAGATTGATAATATTGTGAATGTTCACAACTAGTACATACAAACTCTGCAGCTTCTGATTCAGCAGCTGCGTCATACTCCGCAAAAACATCAGCAAGAACCTACAATATAAATGGAAATGCAATACACTAAGCTCAAATGACTTTTGGAAAGTATAATTTCTAAATTTTTTCTACATATTCTTGAAGTCGGTCATCGGGGTACTTGCTACCGTTCCCTAACAACGCATGGCAAAGGGTAAAGTGTAGTGTTGCTATGAGTACTTGCTGAAGCCTCCGGTGGAAGATCCTCGATGTGCTGATAAGACATACAGTTCTATATAACACACAAGTGTCACGATAATCACAAAACAGATGCAAATTGTTAAAATACCTCATTTTTAAGCAATCATGTGTTGATCTCTTCCGAATAGAATCTATGATAGCCTACCCTCTTTACCCTCTGCCTCTCGTTGCTAGGCGGCAGTTACATGAAAGCCGCAAGCTTTCACAAGCAAATACATGACTGATATCACGCCGACTTTATGATTACATTTATGATTATCATGAATATGTACTCTATGATGTGTACTCTATGAGCGCTCTGGAGTGAGTCACTTCCAAGATGGCCGCGCAGACCGCATGGTTACTATTTTTAGCATCATGTCGGAGCACTCTATAGCTCTACGTACCTTTATCTTATGTCGTTTCTCAACACATGTTCTGACAGTTGGACTGTCTTTGGAGGAGTCGCCTTGTCCCAGGGGACTGCTGGATCCGGCATAGCTACTAGTAGACCCCCTCCGGAATACTGTAGGCACTGCTGATGGTAGCAGCACACGTTTGTGCTGAACTGAACACCCAAGAGATTCCTTTAAGCTGGGAAGGGTGTCAAAACAATCCAAATCGAAGTGTTCAGAGCACAGGACGGATGTTGGTGAGGGCTCCCACTTGTCACGAGTGCGCCTGACTTGCCTCACCCACTTCGCATGCAGCTCAGGATCTCTGGGAAACTTGAATAAACTTACCCCATCCTTGTGGGTTTTGGAGCAAAAGCCGGCAACGCAACGCGAAGGCATAATAACTATATATAACTATATATAACTATATATATATAATGTATAATAATGTATAATAAAAATACTAATAATGATAAACTGAACACCTGCCGCATCAACAACAAACTGGTAAGTTAGGAGGAAGGTTCTTTCGCTGACGTCATATAGCTCCTCCTCCTCTTTCGTCTCCTGGGTGCTGCAGCCCCGTCAAATTTGCCCAAATAGCCGCGTTTTTTATCATAACTTGTAAAACAGGCGCCTTCATGAATTAATATATGGATCATCGGGAATTACTTTTTATGTTATAAAACATCGCCAAAGATGTCAAAAACGTGTCATCAGCACTTTAAGCAACCAGAAAGGTGTTAAAATGACTGGCTTTAACCAAAGTACACAAGTGCAAGTACATTTACCGTACAACACTTTCCATTAGCAAATTAGCAGAATCAACAATAAATACAGTGTGAATATATACAGTAACACCAGTAACGCTAGAGAGCAGAATCCAGTCAATTCAGAGACACTTCAGTTTTGTCTCATAGCACCACAGCAACTATTTTTTCATGCTAGCTAACAGACATATTAGAAAAAATCTCAACTTTTTTTAATCAATTTTAAATATCAAAGCAAAGTTTATAAGATAAAGTGTTTATGTCTTATGTGTATGTATAATATTATCACTTTTGACTATTGTCAATTATTCTATCCATATTCACTGGATATGAGCAATCGTGAGCTCTGATTGGCTACTCTACTACTAGGCTATCAGCTCATATACCATGAGTAGAGAAAAACAAAATGGTGAAGCGTGTTGCTGAACCAACTGAGGATGAAATAAAAACTCTACTTGAAAACAAAACCCCAAAAAACACACACACACAAAAAAACCATGGAATAAAAGTATTTGATGGTAAGAACATCTTTTTTGTTTTTCAAGAATTATTATTATTATTGCATTTTTCACAAATTGCTCCTGTCATTTCGCCGGTTTGTTTACATTCTAAGCGGAAATGATTTTGTCTGATGTTTTGTATAAAGTTTTTATTTATCGAATTTGCAAGAAATAAAAATAAAAATGCTCTGTTTCTCAAAATCAAGTGAATATGGATAGAATAAAACAGTTATTCTACTCAATCTCATCGTGCACTTGGTGCTATGTGCCTCGTAGACTATCAGCTCATGTACGACTTGATTTCATGGAATAACTGTTAAATGTATCTCATATTTCTCATTATATGATAATAAAATAAACACACTATCATTAAGAATTTGTTATTTACAGAACAGATACATCATAGAATAGTTCTAAAAGCTGTAATGGTTCTTCTCCAGAAGTGTTTTATTCCTCTTATACCACAGCAATTTTTCAACAATTAAAATTAGCATTTTTTAATAAACATGTCGTAAATTCAATCCTGTTATACAGTAGTTATGTTTACTGTTGTGGAACATCATGAAACAAGTTCATTCCTGTTATCACTTATGCTAGAGCAATTACAAATAGTTCATCTCTCTACAGCTTCACTTCTTTCTCTCTTGAAAAAAAAACCCCAGAGCGTGTCATAGGGCGGCATGGTGGTGTAGTGGTTAGCACTGTCACCTCACAGCAAGAAGGTCCTAGGTTCAAGCCCAGTGGCCAGCGAGGGCCTTTCTGTGTGGAGTTTGCATGTTCTCCCCATGTCTGCGTGGGTTTCCTCTGGGTGCTCCGGTTTCCCCCACAGTCCAAAGACATGCAAGTTAGGCTAATCGGTGGCCCTGCGATAACCTGGCGACTTGTCCAGGTTGTACCCCACCTCTCACCCATAGTCAGCTGGGATAGGCTCCAGCTTGCCTGTGACCCTGTAGAACAGGATAAGCGGCTACAGATAATGGATGGATGGATGGATGGATGGATGGATGGATGGATGGATGGATGGAAGAGCTTGTCATGTTACCAAAAATCCCCAAAGCACAAAAAGTCCTGTGGCAAAAAAAAAACCCACTTAATGTTACAGCGTTACCTCTGACTGTTGCAAATCTGACACTGGAGACTCCTTCCAAAAATGCAAAGTAAACAACTGTCCACAATAATTAGATATTATTTCCTTAATAACATGTTTAAACAAAATGCATTTTTCTTAGCCATGTAAGCCATGAGGCATTACTATAGAAACAATTACAGTACATATTAATATAAACCTGTGATTTGCCACACTACTGTCAGAGCTGCTGTTATGGAAAGTTAATCAAAAACCTTCTGACTAATCAGGTTTGAGCATAAATTCAACTTGAAGGTAACACAGTAGAGGGCATAGCTCCACTAAATGACATATCAACATCAAAATCAAATCACTTGAACCAAGGATAATATTAAAGTTGGACACCAAATTTCATCCAAATCCGTTTAGTACTTTTTGAGTTACTTTGGGGGCGGCACGGTGGTGTAGTGGTTAGCGCTGTCGCCTCACAGCAAGAAGGTCCGGGTTTGAGCCCTGTGGCCGGCGAGGACCTTTCTGTACAGAGTTTGCATGTTGTCCACGTGGGTTTCCTCCGGGTGCTCCGGTTTCCCCCACAGTCCAAAGACATGCAGGTTAGGTTAACTGGTGACTCTAAATTGACCGTGAGTGTGAATGGTTGTCTGTGTCTATGTGTCAGCTCTGTGATGACCTGGTGACTTATCCAGGGTGTACCCCACCTCTCGCCCATAGTCAGCTGGGATAGGATCCAGCTTGCCTGCGACCCTGTAGAACAGGATAAAGTGGCTAGAGATAATGAGATGAGTTACGTTGGGAACAGGCAAAAAAAAAAATTTCCTGGATCCACATACATATCTGGATTTGCATCAAAATCTAACCAATGGTTCCATGGGCCATGGCCCAAATTTCATCAAACTCCATTCACTACTTTTTGAGTTATGTTGGGAAGAGCCAAAAAACAATCCTGGATCTGCATACATATCTGGATTTGGATCAAAATCTAATTAATGGTTCCTTGGCCCATGGCCCATCTTTCCTCCAAATTTCATCAAACTCCATTTGCTACTTTTTGAGTTATGTTGGGAAGAGCCAAAAAAATTCTGGATCTGCATACATATCTGGATCCTGGTTCCACATACATATCCGGATTTGGATCAAAATCTATTGCATTATTCCTTGGCCCATGGCCCACCTTTCCTCCAAATTTCATCAAGATCCATTCACTACTTTTGGAGTTATGCTGGGAAAAGCCAAAAAAATCCTGGATCTGCATACATATCTGGATCTTGGTTCCATATACATATCCGGATTTGGATCAAAATCAAATCAAAGGTTCCTTGGCCCATGGCCCACCTTTCCTCCAAATTTCATCCAAATCCATTCACTACTTTTGGAGTTATGTTGGGAAGAGAAAAACAAACAAACCAACTAAAACAAATAGAGGTGAAAACACAACCTCCTCCAACAAAGTTGTTGGAAGTAACAACGCTGTGGTATAAAAGTCACAAATCCAGTGGAGATACCATTCAAATAAAGTTCTACCAAAATACTTTCACTCAATATAACATGTTTATTTAATAGGCAGTAGATGTTTTGTGTTTTCATTTCTTATGCCGCAAGCCTTGAACTATATTTTTTTTTATAAAAGGTTATACTGTATTAGGATTTTCTGACAAAAGCACTAATCCAGTAAGAGGTCAAAAAGCTAAATGCTTCAACACTACAGGTTCAGGAATGCACACTAAAACACATTTATAAAAACACATATACGCCGAGAGCATCTTCTCTATTCGGACTCTCGACACAAATTCACTCCAGCAGGAATGCTGAAAAGATGAAAAACATCCTTTCAGTGCGTAAAAGCGATAGCCTCGAGGTGAGTAAATTACTGCGACTGAATAAAAGCCTCCTGAGAAACGCTGTAATGGATTGAAGACATCCCTTTATACAGGATAGTCATTTCATCTCCTGCGTCTGTAGTAATCAAGTCAAATCGACTCGAGTCAAATTGACAGTTACAGATGTGTTCTGGGGGAAAAAAGATTAAAAAGCTCAAATTACAACCTGAAATATATATATTTAATCAGAGTATTTTAGGGAAGTCTATTACTTTAAATGGCTCTGGTTCATCATACTGGAAAAATTGTAGTGTCTCTCAAAGAGGAGGTTAAATGGATTCCTCTGTACTTTTCTGAATAATAATCAAATCGTTGATTGTGAGTTTTCAATCTAAGCAGCTTGTGCATGAAAACCCACTTAACTGTATGTTTCATAACATGCTGTTATAGCAGCAGTTATAAATGATGGTTTGCTGATTCCTGATGCGAAAAGTTCTTGATAATTCTCGTTCAATTTCCTTATCAATTTCCTCATGAGTGACATATAGAGATTTATGTCATGGTTTTGGTTCTCCATGCCCCAGATGTAGCTCGTATGAAAAATACAAGTGATGTATTTCCTAGTAAAACCCTTGTGTCTATATAATATATATCAAGTCAAAGTCCCTTCCACGCCAGGATCTGGTCTTTCCAGGCAGTCTCCTGTCTCCAGTACGAGCCAGCTCTTTGAGGCGCATGGGTGCGGCACTGATCTCCGTTTCTAGAGCCCATGGCCTCTAGCCTATTATATAGCTAGGGTTACAGTGGGGGGCTAGTCCTCTGGTAACCGTGAGAGTTTGACTCCCTATTCACATCTGTATTGCAGCATGCCTTCCCAGATGGCAGTAGATACCATTTTTATGATGGTCTTTGGTATGACCCAACCGCGAGTAGAACTTGTGATCTCCCAGTCGAGAGGCGGACATGCTGACCACTTGGCCAGCTCGCGGTATAATATATATAAAATGTATGTATTTATTTATTTATTCTATCCACGTTCACTCTGGATAAGAGCAATCATATGCTCTGAATGGCCACTCTACTACTAGGCTATCAGCTCATATACTGTAAGTGGAGAAAAACAAAATGGCGGAGCATGTTACTGAACTGATTGAGGATGAAATAAAATTCTACTCAAAAACAAAACCCCAAAAGTTATCAAGTATTTAAAAGAAACAGAAATAACAAAGAATATAGTTTTTTTCCACCAATTCTTCCACCAATATTTCCTGTTCCACACTCCAGCCCAATTGGTGGCAGTCATGCGCCTTCAAGTTTGTTTGCCAACTGGCAAAAAACTCTAATGAAGAAGAAAACCAAAAAAAAAAAAATGGAATGAAAGTATTTGATGGGAAGAGCTTAGCTTTTTTTTATTGTTCAAGAATTATTATTATTACAGCATTTTTCACAAATTGCTCCTGTCATTTCGCCAGTTTGTTTACATTCTAAATGGAAAATATTTTGTCAGATGTTTTGTATAAAGTTTTATTTATCGAATTTGCAAAAAATAAAAATGCTCTGTTTCTCAAACTCCAGTGAATGTGGATAGAATAATAATAAAAAAAAACATTCCATTCAATCTCGTCGTACATGGCTTATAGCCTATATCAGTTGTGGAATAACCTTCCTTTCAGTGATTTCCTCTTTGCTCTATTACACACTGAATGATCTAAATCAGATGAGCCAAAGCACAGAATTTACTAAAGCAAGTCTTGCCATCTTTTATATGATTTGTGTCATCAATTTACCAAGCAGGACCTTGGACGCTCTCTCCGCCTACTGAAAATCACGTTTCCCCACAGAGGCACTTTTCTCAAATCTGAGGTTAATTGAACCTGTTTAGTCTGGAGTTGTTACTACTTAGCTGAGTCACAGATGATTCATCCCAGTTCCTGCCAAAACATGACAATTTATTTTAAAATAATAATAATAATAATAATAATAATAATAATTTGTGGGCTTATAATATGCATTCCGGCGGCACAGTGGTGTAGTGGTTAGCGCTGTCGCCTCACAGCAAGAAGGTCCGGGTTCGAGCCCCGTGGCCGATGAGGACCTTTCTGTGCGGAGTTTGCATGTTGTCCGCGTGGGTTTCCTCCGGGTGCTCTGGTTTCCCCCACAGTCCAAAGACATGCAGGTTAGGTTAACTGGTGGCTCTAAATTGACCGTAGGTGTGAATGTGAATGGTTGTCTGTGTCTATGTGTCAGCCCTGTGATGACCTGGCGACTTGTCCAGGGTGTACCCCGCCTTTCGCCCGTAGTCAGCTGGGATAGGCTCCAGCTTGCCTGCGACCCTGTAGAACAGGATAAAGCAGCTACAGATAATGAGATGAGATGAGATAATATGCATTCCAAAAAAATGTTTTATGTATTTTTGATCTCATTCCACAATTACCCTTGCCTCAAAACCTTGAACGAAACTTTATTAAACATGATTTTCCTGATTAAATCTATTTAAATAAATTAATTTAAGGGGTAAATGTCATCATCACAGTCTTCCCAAGAAGTTAAAAACTCCTCTTTGGGAAATCTGAGTGTTATTATGTCATAAATTATAACAGCCTATGAGGTTCCTGGATACAAATCCAGACCATACACAACTGGTTTACCAGGAGAAAGGGGGTGGGGCTTGTATAAGGTTGGCAGCATTCTAATTAGAATATTTAAAATATGTTTTCTGTTGATGTGCTTAATATGCAACTGGCACGCTGAGCCATAAAATTATTCCATCGAGACAAAACACGGCCTTTAAAACAACTTATTGGGCTTTCGTCAGTGTAATCAGTTGAGGTGAAAATGTAAAATCAGAAATTAGCATCTGGTAGTATTAGCATCCTGAAACATCTGAGTATTTGGCATTCATTTCAAGTCAAGTCAAGTTTATTTTTATAGCGCTTTTAACAATAGACATTGTCGCACAGCAGATTTACTGAATTTTAATTACTTTAAACATGAGCTAATTTTATCCCTAATCTAACCCCAATGATCAAGCCTGTGGCGACAGTGGCAAAGAAAAACTCCCTCAGACAACGTGAGGAAGAAACCTCAAGAGGAACCAGACTCAAAAGGGAACCCATCCTTGTTTGGGTGATAACAGACAACGTGATTATAACATTTTTAACAGTTTTAACATGAAGTCAGTTTCGTTGATGTTACAACTCTTCACTGATGGAAAATTGAGTACAAAACTGTTCATGACAACTGCAATCATTTGGGAATAAAGAATTTCCAGAAATCTCCTCACTCCAAAATTTCAAACAGCCATGTGTGAGTTATGTCACGAGTTCTAAAAATGTGCCACGGATGTTCTTTGAAAAATATTTTTCACTTTGTCTCCATTTGTAAACAATTAGAAAAATACAACCCCGATTCCAAAAAAGTTGGGACAAAGTACAAATTGTAAATAAAAATGGAATGCAATGATGTGGAAGTTTCAAAATTCCATATTTTATTCAGAATAGAACATAGATGACATATCACATGTTTAAACTGAGAAAATGTATCATTTAAAGAGAAAAATTAGGTGATTTTAAATTTCATGACAACAACACATCTCAAAAAAGTTGGGACAAGGCCATGTTTACCACTGTGAGACATCCCCTTTTCTCTTTACAACAGTCTGTAAACGTCTGGGGACTGAGGAGACAAGTTGCTCAAGTTTAGGGATAGGAATGTTAACCCATTCTTGTCTAATGTAGGATTCTAGTTGCTCAACTGTCTTAGGTCTTTTTTGTCGTATCTTCTGTTTTATGATGCGCCAAATGTTTTCTATGGGTGAAAGATCTGGACTGCAGGCTGGCCAGTTCAGTACCCGGACCCTTCTTCTACGCAGCCATGATGCTGTAATTGATGCAGTATGTGGTTTGGCATTGTCATGTTGGAAAATGCAAGGTCTTCCCTGAAAGAGACGTCGTCTGGATGGGAGCATATGTTGCTCTAGAACCTGGATATACCTTTCAGCATTGATGGTGTCTTTCCAGAAGTGTAAGCTGCCCATGCCACACGCACTAATGCAACCCCATACCATCAGAGATGCAGGCTTCTGAACTGAGCGCTGATAACAACTTGGGTCGTCCTTCTCCTCTTTAGTCTGAATGACATGGCGTCCCTGATTTCCATAAAGAACTTCAATATTTGATTCATCTGACCACAGAACAGTTTTCCACTTTGCCACAGTCCATTTTAAATGAGCCTTGGCCCAGAGAAGACGTCTGCGCTTCTGGATCATGTTTAGATACGGCTTCTTCTTTGAGCTATAGAGTTTTAGCTGGCAACGGCGGATGGCACGGTGAATTGTGTTCACAGATAATGTTCTCTGGAAATATTCCTGAGCCCATTTTGTGATTTCCAATACAGAAGCATGCCTGTATGTGATGCAGTGCCGTCTAAGGGCCTGAAGATCACGGGCACCCAGTATGGTTTTCTGGTCTTGACCCTTACGCACAGAGATTCTTCCAGATTCTCTGAATCTTTTGATGATATTATGCACTGTAGATGATGATATGTTCAAACTCTTTGCAATTTTACACTGTCGAACTCCTTTCTGATATTGCTCCACTATTTGTCGGCGCAGAATTAGGGGGATTGGTGATCCTCTTCCCATCTTTACTTCTGAGAGCCACTGCCACTCCAAGATGCTCTTTTTATACCCAGTCATGTTAATGACCTATTGCCAATTGACCTAATGAGTTGCAATTTGGTCCTCCAGCTGTTCCTTTTTTGTACCTTTAACTTTTCCAGCCTCTTATTGCCCCTGTCCCAACTTTTTTGAGATGTGTTGCTGTCATGAAATTTCAAATGAGCCAATATTTGGCATGAAATTTCAAAATGTCTCACTTTTGACATTTGATATGTTGTCTATGTTCTATTGTGAATACAATATCAGTTTTTGAGATTTGTAAATTATTGCATTCCATTTTTATTTACAATTTGTACTTTGTCCCAACTTTTTTGGAATCAGGGTTGTAAATACAGATGTCTATGTCAATTTTTGTGGCTGTTTAGTGTGAAACGGTTCACTGTTGTCTTTTGCAACATGAACAATTTCACCAACAGCACGTTGGAAATTAAACTGAAGATACTGGAGTCAAGACTTGATCAAGTAAGTCCTACACAAGTTGTTGAACAGTTCATGCACAAACACATTTACTTCCTTTTTTTAGAGATCAGAAAGTACGCCAGGAACAATCCTGGAGCGATTATGTGCCTCATGCAGCAGGTATTCATGTAGGCAAATGTTCTCAATAATGCCACGTGGGACGGAGCATGACAGCCTGAGGAGATGCATCAGGCTTTAATTATTCAGTTCAGCCCAATTCAGAACACAATTCAGACTTGTTTTTGCTTTTCATGTGCAAGCATAAGATCATCATAAGAGCTCACGCTCCATGTTTGGGATGGAACACTTTTAGGAAACTCAGCCATGATCCAGATGTACGTTAAAAGAGTTGAAACTTACATAGATAAGTCATCAAGGGTGGTATGGTGGTGCAGCTGATACTTCCAGGGTCCTGGGGTCAATCCTGAGCTCGGGTTATTGTCCGTGTGGAATTTTACATGTTCTCCTTGTCTGTATGTGTTTCCTCTGGGTTCTCCAGTTTGCTCCCACTGCTCAGAAATGTTCTGGGAGATGAATTAAGCACTCTATATTGTCCCTGTGTGTGAAGGTGTGTGTGTGCACATGGTGCCTTGCAATAGACTGGAACCTCATACAGGGTGTATTCCCATTTTGCACCCAGTATTCCCAGGATAGGCTCTAGATACACTGTGAGCCTGACCAGGATAAAGACTGAATTGATTAATTGATCGATTGATTGATATCAAGAAAAAGTAAATAAAAAAAGTTCTCTTATTGAGAAATTGTAGCCATTTTCACTTCAGGGCTCAGCATTAACGATAGGCCGACTGTCCAGGACAACCAAACGTTTGGTCTGGACAAATCAAATCCACATCTGCCTGTTTGATGGGACAAGTTGAATATGTGTTGAAAATCACAATTTTTATCATAATTATTCAAAAGTTACATCAATAACGTTCCAACAAAACCGGTTCAATCCCCTCAGTGATCCAGCCATGTTATTATTTATGAAATTCCTGGGAAGCCGAGTACAGCAGGTGCATGTGTAAAAATAACTACGTCGTAATATCTAATTATAGATTATTAGACTCTGAATTCACCAAAATCAGAGAAATGGTGATCAAATACCTCAGTAAAATAAATATCTGTGGTGAATCTTCATTTCATTTCATTTGGACATTTACTGTATTTTTCTTTTTTACGATACACATTAACCAGCACAAATTTCATAAAACATTTTGTGAGAATTTTACAACAGTGCTGAACTCGCTTACGGTTTGTTTTCATTCACAACTTGATTCTGTCACTTGATAAATTAGTCTATACTTCAAGTTTTACTGGAGTAATCAGAATTTAACTTTATTTCCTCCAGAAGCTTTAAATTTGGGTGAGTCTAACTCTTAAAACTGCAGATCAGGTAATGGGTTTTCACAACACACGCACCATAATGGGGCTTTAGATAGTTTTTGTTTATTGTTACAGTTAAAGTTTGAGTTTTATTGAAAAATTATAAATCATTAAAGCACAATGCTTTCTGATAAACTTTGTGAATCACTTTCCTTTCAATGAACTCGTAAATACATAGTGATTAAAAGGTTATGATCAGGACGAGTGAAAAATCTTGCTGCTTGTCCGACTGGACGAGTGGATTAAAAAGTTAATGTCAAGTCCTGCGCTTGTTTAAAAATACCAGTCTGCTTATTTTTGAAAATTATGATGACATTCCTTACATTTTTGACATTTATGAATTTTTCATATACATGAAGCTGAGCTGATGAGGGTTCAAGGTCTTGCTCAAGGGCCTAGATCCTTCAGATCACCAATCCAATATACTAACAAAGCCACCACTTGTTTGTTAGGCTATATTATAATGAATTACTTCTATGCAATACAGCTTAAAAATGTAATTTAGTAATAATTATTCAAAATGAATCGCATTAAAGCTAGACAGCCTTTCAATTTCATAAAATCGGTGAAATTTAGTTCCCTCTGAAATTCGGTCATTGGGATATATGTTTATTTCTGTAATATCTCACGAAATATTAGACCATTCTGTGGCTGGGAAGTTATTTAATTTGAGGGGATTAAAGCAAATAATGTGCATGAAATCGCTCACTTCGTGCAGCTGGCATCCACAGTGTTGCATTACTGCCATCTACAGGTTTACCTTTGAGCGTGCACTGACAGTTCCATCATTCTGTTGCTAAACGAACAGCTGATCACACTGAGGTGCTCGCTGACCGCCAATATTTATTAGTTTGGTCCTGCGTTTCCTTAAATTCATATATAACATAACGCCTTTTCTTCTTGCTTTCTTTCCGTTACTGTAGTCGGTCTTTCACGTTTCATTCGCACACTCACATCCTCCATTTTTCTCTCCTGTTTCAAATTTGTATCCCACAATGCCTTTCATGAACGGGGAACACCCATCATGTGATGCATGACGTAGTATCTTGAATTGTGTCATGTTGAAGCAGGAAAAAATAGCGGAGAATTTCGGGCCATGTGGCCCTAAATTCATTAATTGTTCTATTTTTAAAAAACGAATACAATTGGAAGCCTGTTCTTCAAATTCAGTAGCTTCCAGTCCACTAAACAAAAAATAATTGAGTGTCAGGGAAAATTATTTTTATGACCTACATTTGAAAAATCTGAAAGATAGTCTACCTTTAATGCATCACCAAAACATCAAACCCCCAAACTGTGCCTAAGTGCTGAAAGTGACATTGTGTAGCTTTAGGATAAAGAACCAGATCAGAATTTAAGATTAGTTTTCAAATATGAGATGAGGCCAGAACATGACAAAAATGTGTCTGAAGGTCAGTAAGGTCAGACTGTGTCTTGTCAGGGAGCTCAGGTGTGATCTCTAACCTCTGCTTGTTTCTGTCTGCAGGATACAGACACAGTACTTAGGAATGAAGGACTGACTGAGAAACCCAGGTGAAATGGAGAAATGAGTTTAGCTTCAGCATTATATTACATTTGGGCAACTCTGTGTATGTATATGTCCATGAATATGTTGCAAAAATTGGTATATAAAGTTTGCAGAGTAAAAAAACAGGTTTCAAGGATATGATATCAAGGCCTGTGTATATTATGGAGAGAAAATCTGTGTGTAGAAAATGGTGAAATGCAATATACAGATGGTATTGTGTCTTAGCTGTGACATGAGGACAACATACCACACTAAAAAGCAAGACATTTATCGTAATGCTTTTATGTACTTTGTAATTCGTACTTAACTATGTAATTCCAAGCTGCATTGCATTTACATGTCATGGTTGTGCCAGACTGAAATGCAATCACAGTCCAGTCACATTCATTGCATTACTCTTACATTATTTTTCTTTTCACTGGATTGCATGTTTTTTTAGAATTAAACATTAACTTTTCCTCAGAAGTTAATACAATTATTCATTGCATTACATTTCACTGTCATCACTGTGTTGCAGGCATGCAACACTGAAATGCAATCACTGTCCAGTCACCTTCATCACATGATGCTTACATCACAATCAGCTGATAAATACTGATTGTGTGTTGCATCAGGAGTGATTGCAACTGCACATTGGATTGAATTTCACTTTGATTATGACGCCGAAGTTATGCCATACCGAAACGCAATCACGGACCAATCACCTTCTTTTCATTTCTTGGATGTGATTTGATCTCTTCAGTAAAAAAAAGCAGCAAGGAATAGCTTTTTAAAGCATTAAATGCTAACTTCATGTCAGAAGCGAATGTAATTCCAGATTGGATTGCATTGCATTGCATTTCACTTTTATTCATGTAGCACAAACTGTTGAAAAAGTGAATGCTGACACCTTTCCGTTTTAGCCAGCATGAACTGTTTCAGCAGTTTGTGCTACAGTAGCTCTTCTGTGGGATTGGACCATATTGGCTAGCCTTCGTGCCCCATGTGAATGCATGAGCCTTCAATACCCATGACCCTGCCACCGGTTGTCCTTTGGATCCTTGGACCACTTTTGTTCGGTACTAATTGCTGCATACCGGGAACACCCCACAAGACACGCCATTTTGGAGATAATGCTCAGACCCGGTCATCTAGCCATCACAATTTGGCCCTTGTCAAAGTCGCTCAGATCCTTACCCATTTTTCCTGCTTCCGACACATCAACTTCAAGAACTGACCATTCTCTTGGTGCCTAATATACCCCACCCCTCAACAGGTGACACTGTAATGAGATATTTAAATAATATTAGCTGGCATTGAGTGGTATATCAGATATATTCCACTGAGTTAGCATGATATTAAACGAGTCAAAGACGAGTTCAATATCATACTAGCTGAACGGAATATATCTGATATACCATTATTATTATTATTATTATTATTATTATCCAGGGCCGGCATGGTGGTGTAGTGGTTAGCGCTGTCGCCTCACAGCAAGAAGGTCCTGGGTTCGAGCCCCGGGGCCGGCGAGGGCCTTTCTGTGTGGAGTTTGCATGTTCTCCCTGTGTCCGTGTGGGTTTCCTCCGGGTGCTCCGGTTTCCCCCACAGTCCAAAGACATGCAGGTGAGGCTAACTGGTGACTCTAAATTGACCATAGGTGTGAAGGTGAGTGTGAATGGTTGTCTGTGTCTGTCAGCCCTGTGATGACCTGGCAACTTGTCCAGGGTGTACCCCACCTTTCGCCCGTAGTCAGCTGGGATAGGTTCCAGCTTGCCTGCGACCCTGTAGAACAGGATAAAGCGGCTACAGATAACGAGATGAGATGAGATTATTATCCATACACATTCCTTTCAGGCGTTCAATGCGTCTTTCTCTTTCAAAATTCTCTCAAAATATTCTGTATTTAATGAAGCAAACCTGGCGCCCATGTCTGTTTACAAATAGTCACAGTCGCTCGCTAGCATGGAAGTTTTATGTCTCCGATGGGTGACGTCATGTTGTCTTGACAACCATGCAATATCATAAACCATATTCAACGCTCATTCTCCATTTGATAGAGTGACATAATTCACGTAGGACAAGCAATATGCTAACAATATTGCATGCTATCAAACCAAATGAATGAAACCCACTAGAAGGGAATAGAACACATTTTTCCATCGAGAAAATGTCCTGTATGTATAATAATCACCGATGTTCACTTGACCTGTCAGTGGTCATAATGTCATGGCTGATAGGTGTGTATATATTATACATGATGTAAAATACTCACAGCTCACAACACAACCTGGGAGATATTAAAGGTTATCAAAATCACGCATCATGCCATCCTAAACATCTCTGAAATAATGAAAATACACGAATAAAAGCACTAACAAGCAGATCAGCACCAGAATCATGAAGTGTCACAAATATTCATACATGTTTGACGTGATGTGTTTCAGGCTGGACTTTTCCTTCAATAGATCATAACAATCACCAAGGATTTACTGAACTCTATCCCTTCTGTTATATAACGTATGCTATGTATATATATATATATATATATATATATATATATATATATATATATATTTTTTTTTTTAGATAATAAGTTAAGGAGGGGTGGCACGGTGGTGTAGTGGTTAGCGCTGTCGCCTCACAGCAAGAAGGTCCGGGTTCGAGCCCCGTGGCTGGCGAGGGCCTTTCTGTGCGGAGTTTGCATGTTCTCCCCGTGTCCGCATGGGTTTCCTCCGGGTGCTCCGGTTTCCCCCACAGTCCAAAGACATGCAGGTTAGGTTAACTGGTGACTCTAAATTGACCGTAGGTGTGAATGTGAGTGTGAATGGTTGTCTGTGTCTATGTGTCAGCCCTGTGATGACCTGGCGACTTGTCCAGGGTGTACCCCGCCTTTCGCCCGTAGTCAGCTGGGATAGGCTCCAGCTTGCCTGCGACCCTGTAGAACAGGATAAAGCGGCTAGAGATAATGAGGTAAGTTAAGGACAGTTTTATTAAAGCGAGAAGTGACAGAGTAGATCAGAAGAATGGCGACATGAGAAAGCCTATGATTTTGCATTGTATTTCGTGTGTATGTGGAGATCTGGTGGATATTAACATACAGTATATTCAAGAAGCAGAATGTTGGTCATAATTAAATGGTTCAATGAAACCCCATATCCACCACCCTAACCGCTGTCTCTGCCCCCTTTTTTGTTTTTCCATGTCTCACACTCATTTCTTAAATTTTGCATCCTTATATTTAGCCCCTCGATATATCGGAGCACATAAATTCTTAATGAACAGCTATATTTATCACTGAACGTGAGACGCACCCATGGATTATTCAGCAAAGGCTACTCATATCTATGGAAGGCCCTCAGTCATGAGGGAGTGTGCTGCACAATGATGCATGTGAGAAAACGCATTTAATTTCCTTCTAATCTTCTCCATTCCACAAGGAGAGCGATGTATAATTAAACTTTATGGGATTGCCTGGCAGCTTATAGAGCGCAGTGACATGACACAAACAAAAGCACGATCAAAGACCGAGTAGAATTAAACCACACACACCTGTCACATTCCCATTGTATCTTTATTGAATGAAGAATGTGCAGCTTTTATCATTCCATTATCCATCCATTATCCATAACCACTTATCCTGTGCAGAGTCACAGGAGCCTGGAGCCTATCCCAGCTGACTATGGGCAAGAGGCGGGGTACACCCTGGACAAGTCACCAGGTTATCGCAGGGCTGACACATAGAGACAAACAACCATTCACACTCACATTCACGTTCAATTTAGAGCCAACAATTAACCTAACCTGCATGTCTTTGGGGAAAAACCGGAGCACCTGGAGGAAACCCACGCAGACAACATGCAAACCCCATACAGAAAGGCCCCCGTTAGCCACTGGGCTAGAACCCAGAACCTTCTTGCTGTGAGGCAACAGTGCTAACCACTACACCATCATGCCACCTGGCTTTTATAATGATGTTGCATTCTTTTGTAAGGAGTCTCCAGTGTCAGCACTTTGTAACAAGCTGTCAATTCAAGTTTTCCAAATCAGGAAAGTCTTCATGATGTAACATCTCTGTAACTCTGCAACATGACAAACTGAGGGGGTTTTTCTTTCTTTTTGCTGTCAGAAAATGGCAGGCACTTACTGGAGCAGTTGCAGGGGAGAGCAGGTGCGTCGCAAACTGGTAGACAAAACCAAATCACGAGCCAAAGGGTACGCTGACACTTGCACAATTCCGTGGCACGCATTGGCACGACTCGAGTCGTGCCAGTGTGCAAACTAGTCGTAAACTGGCGTGAAGTGTGCGTAAACCCGTCGTGACTGCGTGCCATGTCGGGACGAGAATTTTGAAATGTTCAGAATTTTGGTCACGACAAAATTTCGCGACCGGGTCGTGAACTATGCGCAAACTGTTCGTGATCTCGTCGTGAACTCGTCGGGACGATGCGGGAGGATGCGTGCCAGTGCGTGGAAGTGCGTGCCATGTCACGAACTGCCACGAATAGTTCACGAACAGCTCACGTCAAGTTCACGAATTGGTGCGTGTCGCAGCGTGGCTGTGCCTTCCCACTGACACGGTCACGCATTGATGGCACGAGCAATTCACGACTAGTTTACGCACTTCACGAACAGTTTGCGCATGGCACGAGCAGTTCACGACGAGTTCACGAGCAGTTCACGAGCAGTTCACGACTACTGCGCGACAGTGGCGCTCGCGTCGGTGCGGGGGTATATATAGGGCTTCCCGGACACTTCTCGCCATTCGCAATTTTTTTCTTGCTTTTTTTCTTTAATGTCTTTTATTTTCTATTCCTTCATGACTTTTTTTTTGGGGGGGGAGTTTTGTTTCTTTTATTTCAAAAATGGAACAACTGTGGATGCAGCTCATGAAGCTACCATTCTTTCTTGCCAAGGGACAGCACCAGCAGGGGACATGTAGTAATGTGACAGGTAGTCTCGCTGATCCTTTGCATCCTTCTGGGTATGATGGCCGGTTAGAGGCAGCAGCCCCTGCAGGTGTCGGTCAGTCCTCCATTCACCAGGGATCAGATCATGTGTGTCCGGATCTTCGTGGTCCACTTCTGAAATTGCATGTGGGTATCTGATGAGGATGAGGTTGTGCATGACACAGGCGTGCCCAAGTCAGCACGACACCGTCTGAATTGCACAAACTCGTCGTGCCAATGCGGGAAGTGCGTAAACTATGCGCAAACTATGCGTGAACTCGTCGTGCCAGTTCATGAATGTGGACGGGCACGCATTCGTGAACTCGTCGTGAACTATGCGTGAACTAGTCGTGAACAGTGCGGGAGCCTCCCAGTTTGTGCCCCAAAATGGCACGACTTGCCACGACAAAATCGTGGCCAAAAGTCGTGCAAGTGTCAGCCTAGGGAAACTTGGAATCAGGGGAAAGCCAATGGTCAAGTGATGTGCAGACAGACTCTAGGAGACTAGATGAGTAATCGGAGTCGGGAACTAACGGAACTAGAGACAAAATCATAGGACATCAACATTATAAACAATGGCTTGGTAGGGTCAGGTAATAGCACGCTGAGCAATACTTCACACTGAGGGGTTGTTGTTAGAGTCCTTAAATAGTCTTAGTAAATGGCGTGCAGGTGCAGTGCAGGTTAGAATTCCGGAGAGGGAGGGCCATGAGGTGTATGGGAGATGTAGTCCATGATGGCGATGTTTGGAGGCTGCCACAAACTCTGATTGCTCGCACTGTGTAAGACACTTCCTTGTTTCATTAATTTCAAGAAAGAGAAAAATGAGAGAACGCCTAATTATACCTGTGATGTTTCACAACATTAAGTGTAACTATAAATTGATTTTTTAAAAATGTACTGTTTTTCAAATAATTGTTTTACTTCAGGGCGTCACACCAAACTGCGTACACAGTTACAATAATACTTGATTGCATCATATACAGTTCAGTAAGTCCATAATCACAGGAACATATACACTATCTCCTCTGCACATTTTTGCACATTTTTTTTCATATGTTGAACAATCTGACTATAATTTCACTTGATGCCAATTGCCAAGAAAAAAGATTCCAGAAACTCCAAAAGACTAAAGTAATTCTCTAGTGTATCGATAACTCAGGCAAATATTTCTGCAAATACATCTTTCATTTAGAGGAGTAAATATGTGTTGGTGCTAAACAGATGGTCGAGACTCGGCTCTCTAAGCCAAGAGACTTTTTTGTAAAAGTTCCATTGCATTTATTAACTTTAGGTATTATATCACAGCGCTATTGAATATTCAAATCTGATTGGTCAGAAGGTGATGATTAATTTTCTTTAACAGCAGTTCTGACAGTAGTTCAAGCTGCAACATTCATATTAATGCGCTTGTTTCTGTAAGTAGGCTACAAACTTATACTTAACGTTGAAATGGTGTCGTTTTCTGTTAAAAGAGTATCCAATATCAGTGCTTTATAAGAGTCAAAGGTTCTCAAACATGCGACATGCCAAAGACTTTGGAGCTTCAACCTGCATCACTCCTTCATAAACACAACACAGCAAAGCAGCTGTTTTCAGCATTCATTTATAATTATTGTATAAAAGCAAGCCACAGAAGCAATATGAGCTGCAATTGTTAGCAGTGCAAAGTAGGCAAAGAAAAAAAACCTCATGTAAGCTGTCTCTGAATACAAGGAATGCTCTATGACAAATTACTTTTGTCATAACTTTGAAATTTAAATTGCTCGCTCTGAACAGGGATAATACAAAGGTGTAATTTCCTTCTGTTGAGTTACATGTCGATTCTGAGACACCAGTGGTGCTGATCTTTTCTGCTCCTCAGACCTGCCTGATCCATCCTCATGCCCTACTTCTGGCTGGACTCTCATCCTGTGGAGGATGGCCTCATATGGACAGTCAAAAGAAGCACTTGGAAGATGGCTTTGGACACTTAGAGTTTTGCTATGATGGCAGAGAACTACAATCACCATGATAACTTTAGGACTGCAGTTGTTATATACAGTTTTGTACTCAAGTCTCCATTAGTGAACAGCTGATAACTTCAACAAAACAGACTTCATGCTAAAACTATAATGATTTTCCTGGTTTCCCAGTTGTACTTTGTGACTATATAAAGCCTAGGTCACAACCGGATGTACGATTTTTTGGCCGTGCGATTTTTGGCGTTTCCCAAATCGCTGTGGGGTTTTTTTTTGTTCATGGAGAAAGACACGCGTTGGCCGTAAGTTTGTCTTGCAACCTGAAAAAAACCGTAAGCGCCCGTAGAGTTTGTTTGACATGACAAAGAACCTCTGTGGCCAGTCTACGGCTCGAAAATCAGCACGTCACACGCGCGCTCTCGTGCGTTTCACGCACGCCCTCCGCGCGTTTCTTGCGTTTTTTGCACATAGACCGGCCGTAGGAGCACGTACGGCCGGTTGTGACCGAGGCTTAAGATACAGTTATTGAAGCAAATTATTTATAATCATGCTAATTGTTATCACCCAGATGAGGATGGGTTCCTTTTTGAGTCTGGTTCCTCTCAAGGTTTCTTCCTCATGTTGTCTGAGGGAGTTTTTCCTTCCCACAGTTGCCACAGGCTTGCTAATCAGGGATAAATAAATTTATTAGGGATAAAATTAGCTCATATGTTTAAAGTCTTTATTTTTCTGTAAAGCTGCTTTGCGATAATGTCTGCTGTTAAAAGCGCTATACAAATAAACTTGACTTGACATTGTACCATTAGATTTTCATACCATTCTTCTTGCTAGCATACTTGCTGATAAAACATTGCATCTTGGGCTAGTGCTGAACCCAGTGTCCAGATATTTTGAATTGGAAATATAAAAGCTTCCATCAAAAAACAGAACAGAAGAGGAGAACAATGCAGGAGAAAAAATGGTCTGGAATCTTGAAGAGCAAAATATTGTTTTCGGCTAATCATCCTGTTATGTTAGACTATGATGCCCATAATGAAGGCAAGTTATACACAAACCTTTCCCTTCCAGAATGCTTATTTTTAACAGGAATGGTTAGTAGCTAGCCTGTGCAGAGACCATTGTTTGTGTAAATAGTGCACTAGCCTGGATCTATGACTGAAACCATGGCAACCAAAAGCAAAAAGACAGTAACCCTCACTAGTGATCTATGTACTGTAGAGTGATTTGAGGAGACTCAAGGGGCTGTATTTAGAGTCAAATTACGTATGAGTGAGGAGTTGCACATCAGTACCAGTATTTAGACGTCTAACGTAATGAAGCTCTTATGCTCTGCTGAGTACATTTACATTAATGTCATTTAGCAGATGCTCTTATCCAGAGCGGTGTACAACATACCTCGAGCAGCCTGGGGAGCAGTTGGAGGTTAGGTGCCTTGTTCAAGGGCACTTCAGCCATTCCTGCTGGTCTGGGGAATCAAATCAGTGACCTTTTGGTCCCAAAACTGCTTCCCTAACCTTGGTTTCCCCCATATTCACCAAAAATAGGGGTGTGTCTCAGTTTTGCTGTTATTAAACTGAATTGGAGAAGCCATGGCTTAATGGTTAGAGAAGCAGCTTTGGGCCCAAAAGGTCACCGGTTTGATTCCCTGGACCAGCAGGAATGGCTGAAGTGCCCTTGAGCAAGGCACCTAACCTCCACCTGCTCCCCAGGCTGCTCTGGGTGTGTTGTATGTCACTCTGGATAAGCGCGTCTGATAAATGCCTGTAATGTAATGTAATGTAATGTATTGTAATTGCTTATACTGGTGGAAGCACATGGTGCAGTGGTTATTCGCCTCACAGCAAGAAGGTTCTGGGTTCAAACTTCATGGCCAACTCAGGCCTTTCTGTGCTGAGTTTGCATGTTCTTCCCATGCCTGTGTGTTTCCTCTGGGTGCTCCAGTTTCCTCCCACAATCCAAAGACCCACTGATTAGGTCAGCTGGCTACTCTAAATTGCCCATTGGTGTGAATGCGAGTGTGAATGGTTGCTTGTCTCCACGATAGATTGGGGACCTTTCCAGGGTGAAGTCAGCTGAGATTGGCTCATGTCTGTGAAGGTTCTCAGTCATCCAGGTCATCATAAACCATAGGTGCTAAAGAAGGCAACTGGTCTTGCTTGAAATCCTTGAAGATGTTTCACCTCTCATCCGAAAGGCTTCTTCAGTTCTGTCTGATTAGTGAAAGAGGAGTAAAAGATGCCATCTTTGTCAACCTGGAACAACCATCGCTGAACAGAGGAGGTAGTCTGAGATGCCACTTGTCAGCCACCTACAATGCAGTCCTTGGAACACTTCCCAGAAAACTGAATACACATCCACACCAAGACTCAGGCTACATCCACACGACAAAGGCAACGAGATGTTATTTAAAAATATATCGCGTCCAAATGGGCAACGATCAGTAAAATATCAGGTCCATATGGCAACGCAACGCTTGCTGAAAACGATGCAATACACATGCCACACCTCTAGGGGCGCTGTAAGACAGTCCCTTCGGAGACACCAGAACAATAGAAGAAGTAAGGACGCATGCGCATAAACTATTATGCGCGAGACTTCATATTAGCCACAAAGTCAGGAAAATCTGTTCGTAAAATTACATTATAATGACCAAATACAATGAAAAGTATTTTTCCAGTCTCACCTGTGAAAGGTAATCCCATGTGATCTCGTTTGGACGGCAAACCTGTTGGTACAGTTAAACGCAGCTAATCTTTATTCTCCGCTTTGACCTATCCAATATGGCGGCGAGGATGACGTATGATTCTACGCGGAAGGCGGAGTCTTTAATGGTCCGGAATAAATTGAATGCTACACGTTGATGGATTAATTTGTTGTTTCTCACCTGTGAAAGGTAATCCCATGTGATCTCGTTTGGACGGTAAACCTGTTGGTACAGATAAATGCAGCACATGAATCTTTATTCTCCGCTTTGACCTATCCAATATGGCGGCGAGGATGACGTATGATTCTACGCAGAAGGCGGCGTCTTTAATGGTCCGGAATAAATTGAATGCTACACGTTGATGGATTAATTTGCTTTTCTACACCCTTTTTGAGGAATGTATAGGACTAAAGCCAACATCTGAAGAGGTGAGATCGCTCCTTTTTTTCCCTATTTTTGCTGGCGGGATTGACTCTGCCCTAAGGGCAGAGTCTCTCTCTCTCTCTCTCTCTCTCTCTCACTTTGCACCATTACACAATAAATATTCACAGTGAAAATATTTTGTAAGCGCGTTTCATGAACCAAGTTATAGGATTTGTTGACAACTCGCATCGAGTTCGTTACACTTCTACCCGGCGTGAAGCACTCACAGTCATGTGGTTGTGACGTCATCGTAAACAAATCCGTTCTACTCATCCAGACGACTTCACAATGGCAACGTTGCCAGATCTTTCCACTCTGGAACCCGTTCTCAAAAAGATTGCGTTTTGGGCACCCAAAACGCCGGTGCCGTGTGGATGCCAGGCCTAAACGATAAGCAATTGTATCGGAGTCACCTGAATCCGTTGCTGTGTGGACAGGGCCTCAGCTGACTTCAATGACTCATATGATGGCAGAGAGAGCCACCGACCCACAGATCACCCTAACAACCCTCTATAGGCTGCTAACACCATTTACACCCAGCCTCCAGTGATCCTAACAACCTACAAAATGACGGAGAGGGTCAATGACCCATGTGACCTCAACAACTCTCCTTAGGGTTGCTTTTGGTCCACTAGAGGATAAATACCTGGAACTCCCCGCTAGTCAGACAGAACTGAAGGCTTTCTTGATGAGAGGTGAAACATCTTCAAGGATTTCAAGCAAGTCCAATTACCTTCTTTAGCACCTACGGTCTGGGATTGGCTCCAGTTTCCCCCATGACCCTGATGGATAAGCGCTATAGATAATGGATAGATGGATGAATGTTTACATTAGAAAATTTCAATATTTAAAAAGAATATTTTGGTGGCATAACAATGCATGCAGCAATCGAAATCAACATATTTCAGCCTTTCTAATGTGGTAATACTCCAGTAGAATAATAATACATTCCAGGACTTTGATTATCCAGTCCATGTTGGTGGGCCATGTCGGTGGGCCAATTAAACGCGGATCAGCGAGGTTGATTTGTGTGTTGGACAGCTGAGCTCAGATCACATCATTATAGCTTGAGGTTGCTTGGTTTTAACAGCCAGTCGTCCATGAGAAAATGTGAAAAAAAAGATAGACTTCATAATTTTGTCCCAATCAATGTTATTGGCCTTTTCCAGGACTGTGTGGTCTGTCTAGATGCAATACAAGTTCTTAGAAGTGGGTATTTTTAAACTACTCTTTTCCCCATCTTGCTTCAACAGGCCATCTGTGTCCCTCGCTCTCCTCTTGTCACCCTTACAGAACGCCAACTCTCCTCATACTCTCATATCCATGTGTAAACACACACACACACACACACACACACACACACACACACACACACACACACACACACACACAGAGCGTCTTGTGCGGATCCACCCACACTCTCCCTGCGCAGACTTGCTGCCACAATAACTTTGAAAGCTGCCCTCCTCACTGCAAAACTCAAAGACATCAACAGATGATAATCCCTAATCATCAAACTTCCTATCTGTTCAGAACTTTGATGCTTCATGCTAAAGGATTTGGTGCTTTAGTGCAATGCAGCAACTACTTTGCTTGCTAGCTCCAATGGTGTATCGGAAGTGTAAAAATGTGCCGCTGTCAAGTAGTGCAACCTTCTACAGATCTGCTCCATCATTGGTAGGTTGCAAGTCTGGAACCTAGTGATGGCACAGTCATCCACAGACAGGAGTCCAACAGAAGCGTCATTGGCGCTGCTCTCTTGGAGTAAGGGATGGACTTGTTTCTTTCTCCTCATCAGTTAATGCAACTCTCACCAATCACTGATATCTGTCAGAAAAATATAGACAGCCTTATATCTTGCATGAACTTCTGGGCTTCAGGTGGCCCAGAAGAGCATATGTTACACATGCTACCTACAAGTATAAGAATAAATACCCAGTTACATTGATTTTGCCAGCATGGTGGTGCCACAGGTAGCTCACAACTCCAAAGTCCCTGCTTCAATGCTCAGCTTGTGTTATTGTTTGTGCACAGTTTTGCATGGCCTAACTTATGGGTTTCTTCTGGGTTGTCATGTTTCCTCTCACCTCCCCAAATCATGCATGTAGGTGAATTGGCTACTCTAAGGTACAAATGAAAGATTGATTGTGTGTGGAACTGGCATCCCATCCTGGGTATAATCCCAGCCACATACCTACTGTAGTGTTCCTGGGATAGACTCCCGATCCACCATGAAGATGAATGTATGCATATATTGGCTATTTGTAAATCATACATCCTATCAACAAGAAATTGTGAGTTCATGAGTAGCAGACAATGCTTTTAACGTAAGCTGTTGTGAGGTTTGATTGTAGAACTGCAAAGGGATGAAAATCTGAGCTTGAAAAGGGGAATAGGAGGTGTATGTGAAATTTTGTCATGAAGAAAAGAGCATGGACAGTTAATGAGGAGGCAGGTGGAGTTTCAGGGTGTGGCCTTTCTCTGAAACTCCATTTCGAGTAACTGTGGTAGTGAATCTTTTAGGTGCACTTACTTTTCTTGTAACAAGGGAGCGGTGGTGGTTCAGCAGTTAAGGCACTGAATTGCTGATCAGAAGGTCAGGGGTTCAAGCCTTGCTGCTGGGATGCTACATGTAGGGAAGCAAAACTGTGATGCAACAGATGCGGTTCAGTGTGTTCGAGGCAGTGTTGTAGTCAAGTCACTAAACCTCAAGTCTGAGTCCAGTCTCGAGTCCCCAGTGTCCGAGTCAAGTCCAAGTCATTAAGGAAAATGTCTAGTCTACTGTTGAGTCGAGTCCGAGAACAAGACTCCAACCGCACCATTTGACAGTGACTGTTGCTGCATTTATGTGAAACCGTTTACGGCAGGCACGCATGCCCAAGAGTCTATCTGATGCATGCGCCAAGGCACGCAAGTGTGACACTCTTGCACGAAATTCATACAAAAATTAATGTAGATATAAATATCTTATGTCAAATTATTATGGCATGTTACAAAAAATAAAGAAAAAATCTGAGCCCCCGTCTCCAATTTACAAGTCTGAATGCAGTTAATATATGAGTCCAAGTCCAAGTCTGAGTCATCAGTGCTCAAGTCCAAGTCAAGTCACGAGTCCTTAAAATTAAGGCATGAGTCAGACTCGAGTCCAAGTCCAACTTCTGGACTTGAGTACTACAAGCCTGGTTGGAGGAAATGTGTTAAGGCCAATTTATGCTGACAACCCAGTCCTCGCAGATAGCGTCGCAGATACCGTCTGCGTAGCCCCCCACCTTCGCAGACGCTCTGCGCGCACCTCCCAAAAATTGTGACCACCGCAGAAGCCTCGCAGACAGCGTCGCAGACAAGAGGGCTCTGATTGGTCCACTCTACATCCGCTGTACACGCACTTCCGCTTCCCTACTTTCCCGGTTTGGTTTGTTTTCACGACCGCCATTTTTAAAAACACGAGCGAAGATGGAGCAGCACGAAGAGCGGTTGATCGAGGAAGTGAGGAAGTAAGTACATCTATATGACTCCAGTTTTAGTCAGTATAAGTAACCGGAGGATAAACACTCCACTAACCACACCCACCAACTACTCCTAGCGATTTCGCGACTTCGCGCCCCCTTGCGTTGTTAACATCGCGCACGCCTATTACTCCCCACTCAACAATAAATTACAACTGTCTGCAAAAAGCTATCTGCGAAAGCCTTGTCGCAAGAGCATGCAGAGGCCCTTAGCCTTCACCCTCCCAAGTGGTTGTTATTAGTGTATACACTTATATTAGATCATGCACCCTTCTGCTGACTGAGGTCAAAGACTCGTGAAGTTTAGCAATAGGCCTAAAATTCTCAACTTTAGGCAAGACTGTAACTAAAGTTCTCTCCACTTTTCTCCACACAGGCATGTAACAGAGAGAAGGAAAAATCCGCTGTCCAAAATGTCTCCGAATGCCTGGTTTCATCTACTTTTTTTTGGTCTGCAAAGCCTTGTGAGAGATTTCTGAGGCTTTTTGAGCACTCGCAGTAAATGAAGCCATGCTGTGTTGAAGCATGGGGGAAATCTGCCAGCGAGGTGAAGATCTCACGGCTGACAGATCCGAGCTGCTTTCAGCTTCATGCAACGCGGAAACCATTTCTGCTCAACGGCTCATTATATAACCGAGTCCTTGCTGAGGAATAAAATAAGAATATGCTTAGCTCGTTAGGTGAAATATTTAATCCAGAGAGTGTAGAGAAATCCAGAGAGTCGAAATGAAAAGAAAGAAAAGATGCCTCTATGGGTATAAATGCTTGACACACTTGTCATGTGCCAGTTGCAGGGTGTGTGTTGATGGAATATGTGTTTGAACAGGTAGAGCTGAGCACTGTTTTAGGTTTTAATGTGTACGTTCAATGGGTGCTTGTGTGAACGAATGTGTATGTGTTTGTTTGTTATTGAGTGCTGACAAGTGTTTGTTGAGCTGTGAAGTGGATGGATGGTCTTGCTGGAGATTCAGTCAACTCTGGTTACTTTGTCTTTGTCTCACACACACACACACACACACACACACACACACACTTGGCAGGAAACCTCAGTACAATGTCTCTGTGTTACAAGATGAGGCCATGGACCAGACCCAGCCTTCATCTCTCTCTCTCTCTCCCTCCCTCTTGCTCGCTCTGTTTTCTTGTTTCTCTGTCCATCAAACTGTTGTGAAAGCTGTTTTCATTCTCTCTCTTTCTCTCTCTCTTCTTTTTCTTGCTCCCTTTTTACCATTTACTTACCCTGGATTTTCAATCTATTATATATAAAGATCTAATAGGGTCTTTCCTACAATACATAAAATTCAGCTGACTTAAAATTCCATTATTCAAACATTGAAGAAAGAGGAGGACATGTTTAATTAAGCATATCAGGTGAAAATGAGATATTACAAATCAAAGATTGAAAAAATGGCTTAATTTTGAGAAAACTGCCATAATATTCTGTATGAGGATCTCATGGTCCAAAATGGGCCTCATTAACCAATGAGATCAAACGTTTCTTTCTTAATAACTTTTCTATTTTTCAAGATATTTACATGAAAATTGGCAGACACATAGATGGCTGTATACTGAATACAAAGTTTGAAAAATTAGTAAAAACAAATTACACAAATTAGTATTTAGTTAGTATTAATTATGCTAATTAGGTAAAAAAGTTAAATTGGTACACGCAATAAAAAACGTAACAAAAGATTATTTCTAATACCCTCTTTGTGCTCTGTAGGCCTTTGTATTCCTAAAAGTAGGGCCTACTAGTGTTTATATGAAAGAATATAAATAATTGTTTTAATTAATATTCACAGCTTTCAAGGCTAACCTTGAAAAAACTGTCTGAGCCACATCCAATAAACAGTTCTAATTAATTGAATTGAAATTAACACTTGCGTTTCTGTCTTCCGGTTTTTTTTAAAATATCATTCTGACCACTAAGATCTTAGTATTTTCCATCAAAACACCTCTAGTTATATTCTAAAATAGTTATTTATCTACATGAATCGGTTTGATTTGAAAAAAATAAGTAGGTAAAGCTATGAAAACTCACCTCAAAGTCTCCCATGAAGCATAACATCAAAACTAGCTCACAGAAAATTTTGCTGACTCATCATCAGAAACAGTGAGAGTGAGAGAACATCCCTATAAAAGTTATCTGATTGATATTCACAAGTAATCCAGTCGGAAACCGATCAGGAGAGAGAGAGAGAGAGAGAGAGAGAGAGAGAGAGAGACCCTGACCGCTTTCCTGTAACTCAAAAAGCACCGGCAGTTTCCCGACGTCCCGCAAGCAGAGAGTGAACTCTGCTGTACCGAATTCAACCTGTGGTTACTCCCAAAGTACTGAACAGATCTTAACCAGATAAATTTCTTTGGAAAGCAGAGATTATAAGCTTTTTAATGATAGGTGGCAGCGGGGGCGTGGTCAAGTGTCGGTCTGTGAATGGAGGGTGGAGTCAGGGAAGGTAAGTGGCAGAATCACTGCACCTGATGGGAATTAACCTGTGTTTGTGTGTCTTCCCCAGTGACTGCGCCCTATAAGAGGAGAGGGAGAGCAGAGGAAGGGGGCTATCTCCCCAACCAGAATGCTTGTGTTTGTGCGCGTGTGACTGGGAGAGTGTAAAGTAAAAGCTGAAAAGCTAAAATCAAAGAGTTTGTAAGGACTCAGTTCTGGCCTGCCGTGCTTCTGTGCTCCACCCACCTGAAACCATTTCTACAATGGTGCCGAATCCCGGGATCAGAGTGCAGAAGAGAACAGCCTCATGGAGTCCTCCCCCTTCAAGGACCTGGTCCATGCCCTCGCCACGGTCCAACAGAGCCAGCACCAGGCACTGGCTGCCCTCCGGAAGGAGCAGGAACAACGGTTTGAAGCCCTGGTGCTGGCGCAGCAGGAAGATCACCATGCGTTCCGGCACCTGCTTGCATCAGCGGGGTCCACCATCACCACTGCCGCGGACCCTCCCCACCTCACCCTAATGAAGATGGGCCCGCATGACGACCCCGAGGCCTTCCTTGCTCTTTTTGAGCAGGCAGCAGAGGCGTGGGGTTGGCCGGTGAAACAGCATGCAGCGCGCCTCCTCCCCCTGCTAACAGGTGAGGCGCAGCTGGCTGCACTACAGCTCCCCGCCGGCAGCCGGCTGGTCTATGCCGACCTCCGCAGGGCCATCCTCCAATGTGTCGGATGCACCCCGGAGCAGCAACGGCAGCGCTTCCGCGCGCTGCATCTGGAGGAGGTCGGCTGGCCATTCGCGTTTGGCCAGCAACTCTGGGACGCCTGCCGGCGGTGGCTGAAGGCTGACAACCGTGATGCCGAGGGAATTATCGACCTGGTGGTGCTGGAACAATTAATCGCCCGACTTCCGGAAGGAACAGTGGAGTGGGTCCAGTGCGATCACCCGGCGTCGCTGGATCAGGCCATCGAGCTGGCGGAGGACCATATGGTGGCTGTTCTGACGGCAGGACAGCATGTCTCCTCTTCTCCCCTCTCTCTCTCTCTCTCTCTCTCTCTCTCCCCTTCTGTTCCTTGTCCTCGCCCCATTCCCCCACCGCGGAGACCGGCTCCACCCCAGCCGGCCTGCCGCACCTGCGGTGCCCTACCGTTTCCTACTTCTGTGTCTGTGTCTTCCCCCCCAGGTGAGTGAGCTCTGGAACACCGGTGCAGAGGGAAAGCCTGGGCCGGTATGCTGGCGCTGCATGGAGCCGGGGCACCTCCAGCATCAGTGCTTGGCGATGGAGGTGGGCTTGGTGGTCTGGATCCCCGATGCGCCAGGGATCGCCCTCGATCGGGCCAGAGCGTATCGCATACCGGTGAGTATCCAAGGGGATACGTATCAGGCTTTGGTGGACTCCGGCTGTAATCAGACCTCAATCCACCAAAGCCTGGTGCAAGACGAGGCATTGGGGAGATCACAATTGGTGAAGGTGTTGTGTGTGCACAGGGATGTTCACAACTACCCTTTAGTGTCGGTCCACATTCTATTTCAAGGGGAGAAATTTAGAGTAAAGGCGGCGGTTAATCCTCGCCTTACCCACTCGATAATTTTGGGGAATGATTGGCTGGGATTTAGGAAATTAATGGCACATTTAGTGAAGAGTGGGGCCTGCCATAATTTAGCGGGGGGAGGTCCCGGTGTGGCATTGGCGGGAGCAGCTGTCCCAGAGCCGTCTACGTCATCACCGCGTCAGAGTGAGGAGCAGCAGGCTCCTCCTCCCTCTCTCAGGGAATCCCTTGTGGATTTCCTGTTGGAGCAGTTGTGAGACGGGACTCTGCGGCATGCATTTGACCAAGTGAGAATAATCGATGGTCAAATGCTCCAGCCAAACGCCACCCCATCCTTTCCCTATTTCTCCATTATTAAGGATAGGTTATACCAAGTGACGCAGGACACTCAGACTAAGGAACTGATAACACAGCTTTTGATCCCAAAGAGCCGCCGGGAATTTATATTCCAGGCGCCTCACTTTAATCCCATGGCCGGACACTTGGGGCAGGATAAGACACTAGCCCGAATAATGGCCCGGTTCTATTGGCCAGGGATTCACAGCGATCTCCGTAGGTGGTGTAAGGCGAATGCCAGTTAGTAAATCCAGTGGCCATTCCAAAAGCGCCTTTGCATCCCCTGTCATTAATCAAGACCCCGTTCGAAAGAATTGGGATGGATCTCGTCGGGCCATTAGATCGGTCAACACAAGGATATCGCTTTATTTTAGTCCTGGTGGACTATGCAACGCGATATCCGGAAGCAGTGCCTCTTCACAATATCTCAGCACGTAGTATTGCAGAAGCACTCTTCCACATCATCTCCCGAGTCAGAATCCCCAAAGAGATTCTGACCGATCAAAGCACTACGTTTATGTCACGCACACTGCATGAACTGTATGGGTTACTGGGAATTAAGCCTATCCACACCAGTATTTATCACCCACAAATGGATGGCTTAGTCGAACGGTTCAATCGCACCCTCAAGAACATAATTCAGAAATTTGTAAGTGAGGACGCACGCAACTGGGATAAATGTCTCGAGCCCCTGTTATTTGTAGTGTGAGAGGTCCCACAAGCCTCCACGGGGTTCTCCCCATTCGAATTATTATACGGGCATAAGCCGCGTGGCATTCTAGATGTGCTGCATGAAAATTGGGAGGAGGGACCTTCAACAAGCAAAAATGAAATTCAATACATTATCGACCTGCGCACCAAACTCCACACACTCAAGCACCTAACCCAGGAGAATTTGCAGCAGGCCCAAGAACATCAAGTTTGTCTGTACGACAGGGGCATGCACCTTAGGGAATTCACACCAGGAGATAAAGTACTCGTGTTGTTGCCCACGTCAAGCTCCAAATTGATCGCCAAGTGGCAAGGACCCTTTCAGGTCACACGGCGAGTCGGGGACATCGACTATGAGGTGAGGCAAATGGACAGGGGTGGAGCGTTACAGATTTACCACCTCAATCTGTTAAAACTTTGGAATGAGGAGATCCCCGTGGCATTGGTGTCAGTGGTCCCAGAGAAGGCGGAGCTGGGGCTGGAGGTTCAAAAGGGAAAATTGACATCGCCCACCGCTCCGGTCCCCTGTGGAGACCACCTCTCCCCAACCCAACTCACGGAGGTCGCCCAGTTGCAGACAGAATTTTCTGACGTGTTCTCGCCCCTGCCCGGCTGCACCAACTTCATAGAACACCATATTGAGACACCCCTGGGGGTAGTAGTGCGCAGCCACCCTTACAGACTGCCCAAACACAAGAAAAAGTGATTCGGGAAGAACTCGAGGCCATGCTCGAAATGGGCATCATCGAGGAGTCCCACAGTGACTGGAGCAGCCTGGTGGTCTTGGTTCCCAAGGCCAACGGGTTGGTCCGGTTCTGTGTGGACTATAGAAAAGTCAATGCAGTGTCTAAATTTGACGCGTACCCAATGCCTCGTATTGACGAGTTGCTTGATTGACTAGGCACGGCTCGTTTTTACTCGGCACTGGATTTGACAAAGGGATATTGGCAGATCCCCTTGACTCCGCTATCCCAAAAGAAAACGGCCTTTTCCACACCGTTTGGCTTACACCAGTTCATCACACTTCCTTTTGGGCTGTTTGGGGCGCCCGCTACATTCCAGTGGCTTATGGATAGGGTCCTCCGCCCCCACACCACCTATGCGGCCGCATACTTGGACGACATCATTATTTATAGTAATGACTAGCCACGGCACCTAGAACACCTAAGGGCCGTCCTTAGGTCTCTGAGGCGAGCGGGTCTCACAGCTAACCCGAAGAAGTGTGCGATCGGGTGAGTGGAAGTACGGTATCTGGGCTTCCACTTGGGCAATGGGCAGGTGCGTCCCAAAAATCAATAAGACAGCAGCAATTGTGGCCTGCCCGAGGCCCAAGACCAAAAAGGGGGTGAGATAGTTCCTGGGGCTGGCTGGCTACTATCGTAGGTTTATACCTAATTATTCGGACATCACCAGCCCGCTCACTGATCTCACTAAAAAGGGGGCACCAGATCCGGTCCAGTGGACGGAGCAATGCCAGTGAGCTTTGTCTGAGGTAAAGGCTGCACTGTGTGGGGGGCCACTGTTACACTCCCCTGACTTTTCTCTCCCCTTTGTTTTGCAGATGGACGCGTCGGACAGAGGGCTGGGGGCTGTTCTGTCCCAGGAGGTGGAGGGGGAGGACTGTCCAGTGCTGTACATCAGCCGGAAGCTGTCGGTGTGCGAGGGCAGGTCCAGCACCATAGAAAAGGAATGCCTCACCATCAAGTGGGTGGTCCTCGCCCTCCAATACTACCTGCTGGGGCACCCTTTCACCCTCTGTTTGGACCACATGCCCCTGCAGTGGCTCCACCGCATGAAGGATGCCAATGCGCGGATCACCCATTGGTATCTGGCACTCCAGCCGTTTAAGTTCGAGGTGGTCCACAGGCCGGGGGCACAGATGGTCGTGGCGGATTTCCTCTCCCGTCAAGGGGGGAGGGGGGGTCAGCAGCAGGCCGGACGGCTCCCTGGCCTGAGTCGGGCGGTGGGGGTATGTGGCAGCGGGGGCGTGGTCAAGGGTCAGGGAAGGTAAGTGGCAGAATCACTGCACCTGATGGGAATTAACCTGTGTTTGTGTGTCTTCCTCAGTGACCATGCCCTATAAGAGGAGAGGGAGAGCAGAGGAAGGGAGCTCTCTCCCCAACCAGAACGCTTGTATGTATGCGCATGTGACTGGGAAAGTGTAAAGTAAAAGCTGAAAAGCTAAAATAAAAGAGTTTGTGAGGACTCAGTTCTGGCCTGCCGTGCTTCTGTGTTCCACCCACTTTAAACCATTTCTACATGATAGTATTCGTGACAGAAAATATTCAAGAATTAAGCAATGACAGATTTGGAAACGTAGATGAGCATCTGCATGGACAATTTTCACAGCACGGACAGTGACCATTTGATATGCCTATTTCATTAACAGAGAATCATACTGATAAAGCTCAGGCCAATAAAGCTCATCTCATCATTTTCCAAAAATGTTCTTTTCAGAGCAAAACAAACAAGTATTTTTGCTTTGCTTTTATTAACCATTTTGAACATTTTAAACCATGGGGTGCTGGCAAGCATATGTATAAACAAATGATAATATTATTATTCCATCCACATTCACTGGATATGAGCAACCGTGTGCTCTGATTGGCTAATCTACTACGAGAATATCACCTCATATACCCTGGAGAGAAAAACAAAATGGCGGAGCATGTTGCTGAACCAACTGAGGACAAAATAAAAACTCTACTTGAAAATAAAACCCCAAAAAATACAAAAAGAAAAAGCAGCAAAATATGGAATAAAAGTATTTGATGGTAAGAAAGTATTTTTTTTATTATTTTCAAGAATTATCATCACATTTTTCACAAATTGCTCCTGTCATTTCGCTGGTTTGTTTACATTCCAAGTGGAAATTATTTTGTCAGATGTTTTGTATAAAGTTTCTATTTATTGAATTTGCAAAAAAATAAAAATGCCTAGTGCCTCATCAGCTATCAGCTCATGTACGACTCGATTTCGTGGAATAACTATTGTTAACCCTTGTATGTCATTAATGTAACACATCAATTTTCTTGTCCTAGCTATGAGGGACTTGTCTATGGGTTGTCCTCAGCAACAGAAAAGATGGTCTTTGCCTGGAAATGGCTTATAAGAACCCTTTCTTTCCACTTTACAAACTATTCTTATGAACTTATAAAATCAATCCCAGGACCCGAATTTGTATTCAGCAGTTGATCCAGAAGGCAAACTATATTAGATAAATTCTTCATTATCCAGTGAACACTGCATGTTAATGCTACCATCAAAGCCATGGTTCAGTTTTTCCTCTCCTTTCACTGATATTTAGAGGCCAATTTTCAAAGCAGGAATTTTCACATACCATCAATCTTTTGAGAAAAGAGACCATCAGCTCTTCATGTGATTATAAATAACATAGTAATCTTTCAAACCCAGAAGCCAGCTCTATGCTTTCTGATTAGTTCATAGGGTTATCAATCTTCGATGACTTTAAATAGCATGACTGCTATTTTCTTTCTGCTGTCTCGATGTTAGATTTCTAAAGAACAAAATTCTACATCGAAAGGTTCAGACATGCATGAACGTGATATGGATATACATATCTGTCATTATGTCTTTCGAGTCATTCATGCAGAACATCACTTGAACTTTTGAACATCTGTCATCATAGATTCTCAACAGTATTTGGTGCTCAAGTGGTTTTGGTGATGAATGATCAAATTTGTTTCTGACATTTGGACTGTTCATATGTTCTGTTGGACATTGCTGAGGAGTGGGATGGATTTTCTTGGCTCAAGGTCTCTATCTATCAACATCCCATGTCTTCTAATGGGTGCTTCCTTGAGTCGATGGTGCCATTATACTAACACCAGTTTGACTACTAATAACTTGATTATATCATAATTTTTCTCAGATAGTGAAAGTTTACAAGAAAAGATCTCATCTCATCTCATTATCGCTAGCCGCTTTATCCTGTTCTACAGGGTCGCAGGCAAGCTGGAGCCTATCCCAGCTGACTATGGGCGAAAGGCGGGGTACACCCTGGACAAGTCACCAGGTCATCACAGGGCTGACACATAGAGTCACCAGTTAACCTAACCTGCATGTCTTTGGACTGTGGGGGAAACCGGAGCACCCGGAGGAAACCCACGCGGACACGAGGAGAACATGCAAACTCCGCACAGAAAGGCCCTCGCCGGCAACGGGGCTCGAACCCAGAACCTTCTTGCTGTGAGGCGACAGCGCTAACCACTACACCACCGTGCCGCCCAAGAAAAGATCATTAAGGCTATTAAATACACTGTAGTTTCCTCCATAAAAGGCAATGATGTTTCAGCAAAGGAGGTATTGTGGTCTTGAGAGGTATTGTGAAAGCCTCCTTTAGGAGGTTCAAAGCATTATCTTTGGATTTTTAATATAATTTGTGTTTACCAGCATGAAGGAGTGACATAAATGGGGCCACAATGTTACTAAAGCCCCTATAAAAACTGGTGAAACTGAAGAACCTGTGCAAATATTTCATGGTTGTGGTGGTAAACCATGGCAAACTCAGTGACCTTTGATTCAACCATGATAATACCTTCCTTGTCCAGGAATGTTCTTCTGTAGATATGGATTTTGCATTTTTCTGGCTTTACAAATTGGAGGTTTTCCAAGAAACCTTGGAGGACACATCAGACATGCTTAATATATTCTTCTAAGGAACAAGAGTAGACTAAAATATTGTTGATGTTCCCAACATATCCCTTAGAATGTAACTCAGGAATGCTCGGAAGACTGTGGGGGCACTGACCAAACCATATACCATGACTAAATATTCATAATGGCCAGAGGCAGTACTGAAGGCAGTTTTCCACTTGTCAAATTCTGATTATTAATTTATATTTATTCCTTCATTGATTTTCTGCTTCTGGTTTTCCTGGTGGGCATTGTGGTGGCACTAGGCTCAGAAGGTCAGTCCAGACTTCTTCATTCTCAACCACAGATGAGCTCCTCCTGGGGGATCCTAAGCCTATTGTGAGATATAATCTTTCCAGCGGATTCTGGGTATGCTCCATATTCTCCATTCTGTGGGACATACTAGATATAGCTTTAGTGCAAGCTGGCCAGGGGGTATCATTATAAGGAGGATCTACTCTGAGGCTCTCCTGAGTTATCAAGTTTCTCACCCTGTCACAGAGAATAAGTCCAGCAAGTTTCTGAGGTTTCTGTGGAGAAACTTCATTTCCACTGAATGTATTCTTTTGGTCTTAAATCACAGCTTGTAACTATAGTATAATGAGACCGTCAACGATGGCGTAGTTCACTCTGGCCCCGTCTAGTCCTGAAGGAACGATCTAAAGTGTACACCACTTTTTGTACACCAATGACTGTCGCTCTGTGTTTGATGACCGACGCATTGTGAAGTTCGCTGATGATATGGTTATTGTTAGTCTACTGAACAATGAGGAAACTTCACATGGTCCGGTCATCGACCATTTTATAATGTGGTGTCAGGAAGCCTTTCTGGAACTGAAAGTCTCAAAGACTAAGGACATGTGTATAGACTTTAGGCAAAATGTCACTAACACTGAAAAGACTAGTATAAATGGTCAGGAAATAGAGGTTGTTAAAGAGTACAAATATTTAGGATCTATTATTGATGACAAGCTGTGTTTTGAGCCAAATACCAGTGTGCTTTGCAAGAAAGGCTAGCAGCACCTGTACTGCCTTAGAAAGCTAGCTAAGTTTAATGTGGACAAGACCCTGATGACCCTTTTCTATAGGTCCTTTGTTGAGTCAGTGGTCACCTTCTCCTTAATCTGTTGGTATGGGTCTATCACTGTAAAACAAAAAAATTCTCTTTCTAAGATAATTAATGTGAATAGCCGTATTATAGGTTCTAAGAAGAAAGGCCTAGAGGAACTTTATCAGAAGCAGATGCTAAAAAGGGTTGAATCTATTCTGTCAAATAATTTTCATCCCTTACAAGCCGAATTCCAGATGTTGCCATCTGGATCATGCTTCAAACTTCCACAATTCAAAACCAACAGATATAAACACTCTTTTGTATCTATAGCCACTTTACTCTTAAATTCCACGAAGAACCATAGATAACACATGCCCCCCACCCCCCCACTCATACTTTTGAATTATTTTGTTTTTATTATTATTGATTATTATTTATTGATTGATTGATTGATTGTTTAGTGTTTTTAGTGTGTGTGTGAGATTGTGTGTGAGCTGTATACTATCTACTGCACAACAAATTGCCCCATTAGGGGGCTATAAAGTGATTTTGAACCTTTGAACCTTTGAAGTGGGCCACCTTGTGCAATAAATGTTGCATGCTATATACACTATATGCAAGCTATATATAGACGCTATATACACCCTCGGAATACCGACCTATTTGCCAAAAAGAATCCAAAACAGCGAGGAGTTGACCGAGGAGAAGTGATTTTTGTTGAACTGCTCATTAAGGCTTAATTAGTCCATAACTTCATTAATAATTGTAATTAAGCAAATCTGGGTAGAAGTTATATGCACCCCAGGTACCCCTACCTTCATGCCAGAAAGAATCAAAATCAGTGAAGAATTGAGGGAGAAGAAGTGATGTGTGGAAACTGCTCGTTAGGGCTTAATTACTCCATATCTTCATTATTAACCCTCTGGGTTTGAGAGTTTTGCCAGCGAAGCTTGACAGGTTTAGAATGAGTAGGTCATGTATTTCGATAAACTTGGTTAACTGGGTTCTTATGATCTACTTTTAAGACTTGTGTGAAAATCTGATGATGTTTTGTGTCATATTTATGCAGAAATATAGAAAATTCTAAAGGGTTCACAGACTTTGGTGGTGTAGTGGTTAGCACAGTCGCCTCACAGCAAGAAGGTTCTGGGTTCGAACCCAGCGGCCGGCGAGGGCCTTTCTGTGTGGAGTTTGCATGTTCTCCCTGTGTCTGCATGGGTTTCTTCCAGGTGCTCCGGTTTCCTCCACAATCCAAAGACATGCAGTTAGGTTGACGTGGGGCGGCCTTGAGCAAGGTACCGAACCCCTGACTGCTCCCCAGGCGCTCTGGGCTGCCCACTGCTCTGGGTGTGTGTGCGCGCGTGTTCACTGCTTCAGACGGGTTAAATGCAGAGGATGAATTTCACTGTGCTTGAAGTGTGCATGTGACGAATAAAGGTTTATTCTTCTTCTAAAAACTTTCAAGCACCACTGTACATTCCTAAGACTGAACAGAATCACCTCAAGTGACCAAAACAGTTCGTCACAGTAGGTAAGGTCATGTTTTTTCAAACATTCCAACACAGTTCTAAAACTGCTTTTTACAACATCTTCATTTATCGGTTATTTTTTTTAAGTACAATCATGACATACATACTCCATAGATATTATCGTAGCTGAACTTGTACTGAATACAAAAAAGTCATATGACATTGAAAACACTGCTTAGATTTGTTGAAACTGACAACAAAATCAGAGCACGCCAAAATCATTAAAGTGCCAGAAAATACCCTCAGACCCCAGAATTGCATAATTGCAATTATGTAAATTTAGGTAGAAGCTATATGCATCGTAGGCAGACCTATCTTCCTGCCAAAAAGAATAAAAATTAGTGAAGAATTGAGAGAGAAGAAACAATTTTCGTGAAATGTGGACAATGCCGGACAACACATGACGACTTACACTACGTTCAGACTGCAACCTGAAACGACCCATATCCGATTTGTTGTGAAATCCGATTTTTTTGTTAGGCCGTTCACATTACCAATTATATGAGACTTGTATGCGATCTCCAATATGAACGGAAAACAACCCAAAAGTGTCCCGCATGCGCAAATTGACACGTAATAAGCACATCTACGTAATATGTAAACAAAAAAAAAGCGCACTCTTCAAGTTTGCAAGTAAAGCATGGAGATGAGGCGAGACCTGGTGATGTGGTTTTTGTGACGGCAGCGGAACTCACACAATAATCTGATTAATGTGGGCAACAGACTAATGAGACCGAAGGTGTCAAATTACTGGAAATTTCCAGAACAATCTTATAATCTTGGATTACAGGATGATTTAACATCCAGGTCCCTACCAAATCCACCATTAGCTTGATCAATTCTATAAAAGTCTATTTAAATTCTGAAAACTGTACAAATGTTGTTGTTTTCCACCAAAGAGGCGGGATTAGCCAACGCAGAATAGTGACGTTTGTCTCTTGTTGATGACGTGTAGGTCGCATGAATGCGACCTGTCCAGTCAGACTGCAGTCGCATGTGAAAATAACGGACATGCATCGGAATTAGGACCACATATCCAACACTACGTTCACACTGCAGGCTGAAGTGACTCAAATCCGATTTTTTCGCCCATATGTGACCTGTATCCGATCTTTTATTGACAATATGAACGACACAGATCCGATTTTTTCAAATCCGACCCAGGCCGTTTGGATATGTGGTCCTAATTCCGATTCCTATCCGATCTTTTCATATGCGACTTCAGTCTGAACCGCCAGGTCGCATTCATCCGACTTACACGTCATCAACAAGCCACAAACGTCACTATTCTGCGCTGAAGTAGGCGGCGGGTCTCTTAAAAAAAGTTACAACAACATGGCTTTGATGTTCCTTTGAACGGAGGTTGCAGTCACTACCCCGCAGAATGCCTGAGCCAAAACCCTTGCCCTCTTCCTTCTCAACCTCCTCCTTAACATCAGGCTATTGTGCATGTTCTGGCTCCGTCGCAACAACAACTGCATCATCGCCAGGTACTCCATGCTGGCTACTGTCATACACAGGAAACTTTAGGTTACTTCCATAAACACTGGCCATGCTCACTGCGTGTGACGTCGTCGTATCCTGCAATGCGCTTGCGGAACACTTTTAGGTCGCTTTTCGTTCATACTGAGGATCACATACAAGTCGCATATATTTGTTAATGTGAACGACCTCACAAAAAAAATCAGATTTCACAAAAAATCGGAATTGAGCATTAAGCCTTGCAGTGTGAACGTAGTGCAAGCGGCCTGGGTCTCGTGAAAAAATCGGATCTGTGTCGTTCAGATTGTCAATAACAAATCGGATACAGGTCGCATATGGGAAAAAAAAAAAATCGGATATGGGTCGTTTCAGGGTGCAGTCTGAACGTAGTCATAAGATCATCGTCTGTCGGCCGGATGAGCTAACAAGAAAAAGTGTAAGTAAGTAAGTAAGTGAGTAAGTAAGTAAGTAAGTTTAATTTATAAAGCACATTTAAAATAGTTTTCACTGACCAAAGTGCTGTACATAGGGTAGCTAAGAAATCAAAAGTAAAATGGACAAACAAACACAAAAAGAAAAGATGCATTAATAGCTGCAACAAAAATACACATTACAAACACAGAGATTGACAGATAGACAAAGAGGCCAGAATTACACAAACAACAAATGAACAACAACATTGAATAACACCCACTACAAAAAGAACTCGGGAATGGGCAGCTAAGAGGATGCAAAAGCCAGTGAGTAGAGGTGAGTTTTGAGCCTGGATTTACAGTAAAAGGAGATAGAGGGGGCGAATCTAATGTCTGGGGGCAAACAGTTCCACAGACTTGGAGCCACTACTGCAAATGCCCTATCACCTTTTTGTTTGAGGTGAGTCCGGGCCACATGGAGGAGACTTTTATCAGCAGATCTGAGGGACCTAGGTGCACGGGGTGGTTTCAGAAGATCTGAGATGTAAATAGGGGCTTGACCATGCAGCACCTTGTAGACTATTACTAGGACTTTAAATTGGATCCTAAAACTAATGGGGAGCCAGTGTAAAGAAGCCAGAACAGGGGTAATGTGCTCTCTCTTCTTGGTACCTGTCAGCAGTCTAGCAGCTGCATTTTGCACCAACTGTAAACGCATTAATTGAGACTGGGGGAGACCAAGATAGAGGGAATTGCAGTAATCTAGCCGGGATGTAATAAAGGCATGGATGACTTTTTCCAGGTCTTCAAAGGATAAAGTAAGTTTGAGATGGGAGATCATTCTCAGCTGGAAGAAGCTATTCTTAATAACAGTATTAATCTGCTTTTTAAAGCAGAGTTCTGCATCAAGAGTGACACCTAGGTTTTTAGCATATGACTTAACATATGGAGAGAGATGAGCAAGCTTGTCAGCTGCTGAGGATCTAGATTTGGGAGGACCAAAAATGATAACCTCAGTTTTGTCATTATTTAGCTGGAGGAAGTTGTTGGTCATCCAGCACTTAATGTCCTCAAGACAATCCAATAGTGGCTGTATGGAATCCCTAGATTTAAAGGGGAGGTACAGTTGTGTATCATCTGTATAGAAGTGAAAGGAGATATCATACTTTCTAATAATGTTACCTAGGGGGAGCATATGCAAACAGAAAAGTACTGGACCCAAAATAGAGCCCTGCGGGACCCCATAGGAGACTGGGGCTGAGGAAGAGGAGAAATGACTGAGAGATATGGAAAAGGTACTGTGTTTTAAAAAGGATTTGAACCAAAGAAGTGCTGTCCCATTAATGCCTACCCACTCCTCAAGACGAGAGAGGAGGATGTCATGGTCCACAGTATCAAAGGGCGCACTAAGGTCCAATAGGACCAAGATTGCATTCTCGCCTGAGTCTAGAGTGAGCAGTAGATCGTTAGTCACTTTGAGCAGAGCTGTTTCAGTACTGTGGAGTGCTCTAAAACCTGACTGGAACGGTTCTAAAATGTTGTGCTCAGACAAGAAGGGAAGCAGCTGGGACAGCACGACTTTCTCCAGCACCTTGGAAATGAAAGGGAGCTTAGAGATAGGGCGGTAATTACTCAAGCATTTACCATCCAGGTTATGCTTTTTAAGCAGGGGTTGGACAACCGCATGCTTAAAACACGCAGGAACAACACCAAATGACAGACACAAATTAATAATTACCTGTATGGAGGGACCAACTACATCAAAAGCTTCTTTAATAATATAAGAGGGGACAACATCACCAGGAGAGGAGGTTGGTTTCATGCGTAGGACTAAGTCCTTCAAATCTGCAAGGGGAATATTATGAAATCGACTGAAACTAGGTATAGGGCCAGGGGAGACATAAAGGGGGGTTGGCGGTGGGAGGGGGAACTGAGCTCTGATATTCTCAATCTTGTCAATGAAAAATTCCAAGAATTTCTCACAAGCATCAGTATTGGTGATAGGAGCTGGTAAGAGTGCTGGGTTTATGATTGAGTTTATAGTGTTAAACAGAATTTTAGGTCTGTTAGAGTGCTGATTAATAATAGAGAAATACTTAGCTCTGGCAGCTTTAGCAGCTGCCTGAAAGGATTTTAGTGAAAATTTAAAGATTTTGAAGGAGATAGTGAGACCATCCATTTTCTTTCAGCTCTCCGGCAGGCCCGCCTAAGAGAGCGGGTAGCTTCATCTAATCTGACCTGAGATTTGAAATGTGGTCTATAACTAAGAGGAGCCACTAAATCGAGAATAGATGTGCAGGAGGAATGAAATAAAGCAATCAGTTCATCTGGGCAAGATGAGGCAGATGCAGCTGTAGACAAAGTAGTAGCAACAGCCTTACTGAGAAAACAGTCTGAAAACTGAGCTGTAGTGAGTGAGTTTATGCGTCTAGAGTAGTGACCAAGAGCTCTGACGGTCTGCACAGGATTGGGAAGGATTGTGTTGAATAGGATACTAGGTGTGTGGTCAGAGAAAGTAGCCTCCTCAATAATAATGTTATCTACAGTGAAACCATATGATAAAATGAGGTCAAGGGTGTGACCCAGTGTATGGGTGGGTTGATCTATGTGTTGAATGAAGCCAAAAGAGTCCAATACATCACAGAATTCCCTTACTAAGGGTTTGTCTGGGCAGCAAACATGAATATTAAAATCACCCAATGTTAATAACCGGTCATGCACTGACACATAAGAAAGAAAGCCTGAGAATTCAGCAATACAATCTTTATCTGGCTTTGGGGGTCTGTATATCAATACACACACCAATGGGTTACTTTTAGATTCCACTATTATACACTGAAGTTCAAAAGTAGAAAATGTCTCTACAGGAAGCGACTGTATTTTGAAGACATTGTTGTAAACAAGAGCTACTCCGCCTCCTCTTCCAACGCACCTTGGAGTGCTAATGAAGGAACAATTTGTAGGGCACAGTTCGCCAAAGGCAGAAGACTCACCAACTCCAGCAGCGATCCAGGTCTCAGTTAGGAACAATAAGTCCAGATCATGATGGGAGAAAAAGTCATTCAGTATAAAAGTTTTGTTCACCACCGACCTGCTGTTGACTAGCGCCATCCTAGCCACAGAATAAGCCACGTCCTGAAGACAACAAGAGTATTCCAACTTACGAATATTCCGGGGATTTACCCCGCCACTGCAGATGCATGGCCTCGGTCGAGCAGAGCTGTCGAGCATAGAACGTGGCCTCGATCGAACTAGGCTGTCGGGCGTCAGGGTAGTCAGTGGAGTAATGGAGACATGGCAAGAGTAATTCCGGTCCCACGAACGCCGGGTCAGGAAGAGATCATCCCACCCCATGTGCCCTGGTTGCGAGAGGGCGGAACTCGCCCAGCTCCTGATCTTCACCCGAAAACCTCCGTGTTTGCCCCGGCGCTTGCGACGCTTCTTGCGGTGGACGGTGCAACAGGGAAGCCAGCTAATGCACTCTGCGGGAAGGTGAGCAAACGTATGATGATGCCAATTGTGAGCAGCAGGATTACCACCAGTGAAAAATTCTCGGGAGTCCTTAATATATAGCAGTGTCTGGCAATCGTAAATCCGAAAAGCAGTGGAGTATTTCCAGTGCAGCAGGGAGAGGAGCAGGTACAGACAAAACAACGATCAGACAGGTAAGAGCTCACGGAGCAGATGGCAGGCCGACAAACACACTAGCGCCATCTTGAGCGTGAATAGCAGTCTGAAATTAACCGTCTGTTCATACTGTTCAATAGTTCGCTTACCTTAGAGTTTTTTTCTATAGACTTGGTTATTTTTGTCCTGGCGCTTTTCTAATGACTGAGGGATTTTAGGTAGAAGGTAGAGCTTGTGATATACAATCAGAATATGGGTCTCATTTACATCCTTCCACTCATTCACTGAGCTTCTCCTACCAACTGAAAATGTCACACAAAAAAAACACCAAAGCACAACAAATTCTTTGTTGTTGTTTTTTTTTTCAGAAATACCAGAATCCGCAGATACTCTTTGTTTTTGTGCTTTGTAGAACGACTCAGCCTAGAACAACTAAAAATGATATTACTGACAAGCACAGAGAGCAGAGAAAGGACTGCAAGATCCAGCTAGTTAGGCAGTTAGCAAATATCACGTCTATACCTCTTAGCACCCCACAAAGTTAGCAACACAAACTTTGTGTGCGTTGTCTGAATAAGGCAAGCAGGAGTAGATGAAGTAGATGAAAATTCATCTATAACCCCTTCATCTGTTGGAAAGGACTCTAGTTAGGTTCACTGCTCATCCCAAAGGAATGTGACTCTTCAAAATAAAGAGGTGTTTATAATGTAGTGAAGCCAGTTGTGTCAAGTAGAGCAACTGGGATGGTGTTGTTGTTATGAAACAGTATAAATTATGGCATGTCATGGAGTGGAGAAAAGGGAGTCCTAAAAGAAAAGACAGGAAGAAAGAACTACTAAGCGACAGAGACGTGGCTTAAGACCGAAAAACACATTACAGGCCAACAGGAGCAGGGAGGGAAAGCGAGTTTACTCTTACTATGGCAATGTGTTGAAGAAAAAAAAAGCAGGACAGCTGTTAAGATACTGAAGATATTAAGATATGGAATAGAACAAGTATTACACACCAGCAGGTACAGTTGAGGTCAGAAGTTTGCATACACTCATCGTGGACATGAATGTCATGGCAGTATTGGTCTTTGAATGATTTCTTTGAACTGCTCTTTTCCTTTTTCTGTGGCAGAATGATGGTACAACATACATCTCAAAAAATGAGAATTTGGTGCACAAGTTTTAATTTATTTTATCAGAAATCAACACAGGGCGGTACGGTGGTGTAGTGGTTAGCACTGTTGCCTCACAGCAAGAAGGTTCTGGGTTCAAGCCCAGTAGGCCTTTCTGTGCGGAGTTTGCATGTTCTCCCCGTGTCTGTGTGGGTTTCCTCCAGGTGCTCCGGTTTCCCCCACAGTCCAAAGACATGCAGGTTAGGTTAACTGGTGACTCTAAGGCTACATCCACACGACAACGGCAACGAGATGTTATTTAAAAATATATCGCGTCCAAATGGGCAACGATCAGTAAAATATCAGGTCCATATGGCAACGCAACGCTTGCTGAAAACGATGCAATACACATGCCACACCTCTAGGGGTGCTGTAAGACGGTCCCTTCGGAGACACAAGAACAATAGAAGAAGTAAGGACGCATGCACATAAACTATTATGTGTGAGACTTCATATTAGCCACAAAGTCAGGAAAATCTGTTCGTAAAATTACATTATAATGACCAAATACAATGAAAAGTATTTTTCCAGTCTCACCTGTGAAAGGTAATCCCATGTGATCCCGTTTGGACAGCAAACCTGTTGGTACAGTTAAACGCAGCTAATCTTTATTCTCCGCTTTGACCTATCCAATATGGCGGCGAGGATGACGTATGATTCTACGCGGAAGGCGGCGTCTTTAATGGTCCGGAATAAATTGAATACTACACGTTGATGGATTAATTTGCTCCTCTACGCCCTTTTTGAGGAATGTACTGTAGGACTAAAACCAACATCTGAAGAGGTGAGATCGTTCCTTTTTTCCCCCATTTTTGCTGGCGGGATTGACTCTGCCCTAAGGGCAGAGTCTCTCTCTCTCTCTCTCTCTCTCTCTCTCTACACCATTACACAATAAATATTCACAGTGAAAATATTTTGTAAGCGCGTTTCATGAACCAAGTTATAGGATTTGTTGACAACTCGCATCGAGTTCGTTACACTTCTACCCAGCATGAAGCACTCACAGTCATGTGGTTGTGATGTCATCGTAAACAAATCCGTTCTACTCATCCAGACGACTTCACAACGGCAACGTTGCCAGATCTTTCCACTCTGGAACCCGTTCTCAAAAAGATTGCGTTTTGGGCACCCAAAACGCCGGTGCCGTGTGGACGCCAGGCCTAAACGATAAGCAATTGTATCGGAGTCACCTGAATCCGTTGCTGTGTGGACAGGGCCTAAATTGACCGTAGGTGTGAATGTGAGTGTGAATGGTTGTCTGTGTCTATGTGTCAGCCCTGCGATGATCTGGCGACTTGTCCAGGGTGTACTCCACCTCTTGCCCATAGTCAGCTGGGATAGGCTCCAGCTTGCCTGCGACCCTGCACAGGATAAGTGGCTATGGATGGATGAAATCAAATCAACACAGTGTCAAAAATGTACATACAGCACACCTACTATTTGTTTAATATTTAATAATATTGGCTGGCATTGAGCGGTATATCAGATATATTCCATTCAGCTAGCATGATACTGAACGAGTTGAAGACAAGTAGCTGAATGGAATATATCTGACATACCATGAAAAAAAGCCAGGTGATATTATTATTATTATTATTATTATTATTATACATACATACACATTCCTTTCGGGTGTTCAACACGTCTTTCTCTTTCAAAATTCTCTCAAAATCTTCTGTATTTAACAAAGCAAACCTGGCAGCCATGTTTGTTTACAAATTGTCCCAGTCACTTGCTAGCACGGAAGTTTTACATCTCCGACGTGTGACGTCATGTTGTCATGACAACCATGCGATATCGTAAACCATATTCAACACTCATTCTCCATTGGGTAGAGTGATGTAATACACGTAGGATAAGTGGTATGCTAACAGTACTGCATGCTATCAAATCAAATGAATGAAACCTGCTAGAAGGGAATAGAACACGTTTTTACTCCATCGAAAAAGTGTCCTCCATCCATTATCTGTAGCCACTTATCCTGTACAGGGTTGCGGGCAAACTGGAGCCTATCCCAGCTGACTGTGGGCGAGAGGCAGGGTACAACCTGGACAAGTTGCCAGGTCATCACAGGGCTGACACATAGAAACAAACAACCATTCACACTCACATTCACACCTACGGTCAATTTAGAGCCACCAATTAGCCTAACCTGCATGTCTTTGGACTGTGGGGGAAACAGGAGCACCCAGAGGAAACCCACACAGACAAGGGGAGAACATGCAAACTCCAAAAAAATGTCCTGTATGTATAATAATTGGTTAATATTTGGTTAAATGTCCCTTAGCAAGTTTCAACTTGATCAGATGTTTTTGGTAGCCAGCAAGCTTCTGGCAGAATTATGGTTGGATGTTTGATCACTCTTCTCAGCAGAATTAGTTGAGTTCAATTAAATTGTTGGTTCTTGGCACAGGTCTGACTTTTAAGCACAGTGCATATATTTTCAATAGGGTTGAGGTTAGGACTTTGTGAAGGCCATACCAAAAGTTTAATATTAGCCTGCTTTATCCATTCCACAACCAGCTTTAATGTGTTTGGGATCATTGTCCTGTTGTAACACCCAATTGTGTCCAAGTTTCAAGCATTGCTTAACAATTGGTACAGTGTTCTTGGGGTTGAAAGCCTCCTCCAAAACACTCTTCCAAACATATCACTGGTCTTTGTGGCCAAAGAACTCAATCTTTGTTTTATCTGACCATAAAACTTTCCTCCATAAAGCTTTTTCTTTGTCCAAGTGTTGTGCTGCAATCTTTAGTCAAGCTTGAATGTGTTGATTTTGGCTTCTACCTTGGACGGCAGCCTATCAGTCCATGGTGATGTAAAACTCGCTTGACTGTAGACAGTGACACTGGTGTTCCAGCAGCTTCCAGTTTATGGCCGGTTTCCTCTCAATCGAGGGTGACAGTTTGGGTCTTCTTCCAGACCTTGGCAACATTACTACGCATCCCATTAACTTGTACTTGTCAAACAAACCCTTTTTATGTTGACAAAATGAAGCTACCAGCTGTAGTCAATCATGATCACAAACAGGAAGTTAAGAGGCCTTGGCTTTGGCAAGTTATAAGACGTTTTGTTAAAAGACATTTCAGCACCGCTGAATTAATAATCTTAGTGGGGGTATATATTTTCGACCCTCTATGTATCATTTTGACTCTTGTTGATTTCAGGAAGCCCAAATAAATTAAAACTTTTTTATTAAATATGTATGTTGCACAATCATTCCTTTGCAGGAAAACACAGAACAGTTCAAAGAAATCATACAGTAGAAACCCAATACTGCCATGACATTCATGTCCATGATGAGTGAAAGTAAACTTCTGACTGCAACTGTATTAATTCATACGCCTTTGATATAACAAGTTTAGAGCTTATGACCATGTATTTTTATCATAGCCCACAGTCCTCCAGGCCCCTGGCTACAATGTTTGGCACTTTCACCAAAGCAAGGCGCCTGGGCTACGGCCTTATTAAAGATTGTCAGAGTTTCAAAGGTCGTTTATGCTGTCTTCCAGCCCTCTCTGGTACTGACACTTGGCATTTCACTGATCTCTTGCTCTAATTAAAAGAAGTAGAAACATGCGCGCACACACGAGAACAGCAGTTGCCAAGGACTCCGTCGATTTGTGCATGCATAGCCGAGTCACACAAAAAAACATTGCCTTCCAGACATAGGCAACTTAATTAGGACACTCCAGACGCACTCCATCACAACATAATTATGATGCTCCTCACTTCTGTCTTTGTGGCTTCAACAAGTGAGGACGCAAGAGGTAAACACAATGGCATGTGACTGAATGTTTCAGCCAGGTGTGGCGAGATCATGCATCACTCAAGATCAGCAATGAATTTGATGTCTGGAAAAGTCTCTGATTTTTTTGGCATCCACAGCAAGTTAGATTCACTTTATTTACTTTATTCATCCCACATCGGGGAAATTCACGTGTTACAATAGCAAGAAAAAGTCAAACAGATAACAAATAAAACTGAAATAAAAATTAGACAAACAAAGGAATAAATACAGAGGGCTATAGTTATAATTGTTATAACAGTTGTAACAATTGTTGTTATAATAAGTTATAACAATTGTTGTTAATAAATGCATTAAGGTGGATCTTTTTGGATTTTTGAGGAATGAAGCACAACAGCACCACCAACTGTTGTCATGGGCGCTGCCAGGGGGGGAAAGGTTAGAACAATTCTAGGGGCCCAGCACTGCCATGGGACCCTTTAAGGGGCTGATGATATGCTTTTAATGATTTTAATAAGACTTTTGAAATAACAACAATGCAATATTCCATCTGGTAAAATGAGCTAATTGAACAAGGTTGTCTATTTCTTGAGTTCTTCAACATATTGTCATTTAACCCTCCCCCTTTTGCGAAATGGTACGGTCCAGTTCTGGTAGAAGCGTGATGCGTTAAATCTGTGTGCTGATCAGTGCAACGCTACTTGCTGCTGTGTTGCGGTGCAGCAGCCAGCCAGCCAGCCAGCCAGCCAGCAGTGGAGTGCGTACAGTCTATGATCGCTAAATATGAAGAGTGGCTGTCAAAAACGTAAAGAAAGGCAGCTGAAAACTGAGAGGGACCGGAGAGGCAGGCAACTGGTCACTCCGTTTTTTCCCAAAGAAAGGTAGCTAATCGCTCACGTGTGTGTTCAAAATATTAGCGAATGGTAAATGAACAGTATAAACGTGGTTGGATTAGCCTATCAAGAGAACACTTTTACAGTTTGTACAGTGACATTTTTTCCATTTTAATAACTGAACTGACTTGTGTGATAAACAAGATGAAATATTACGTTATGCTGGTGCTAATAACTAGTGCTAATAACCAGTTTCATAACTAATGGGGTGCCCTAAATATGCACAGATTCAGCCGCAGGGGGACCTCCGCCCTACCAAACCACTGAACCCCCCCTTTGGAGAAGGAGGTAAGCAGCAATACAACCTATAAATGCTTTAGGATTGAAGTTTTTAATGAGCAAGCGCCATATACAGTTTGCTAGATTAAAGTGTTGCTAATAACGGACAGCAGTCAAGTGTTTGACATGGTTATGTGTGTGGAATGTTCACACGTTCTAAACCATTGGTTTCAAATTGAGGAGCTGGAGAAAGCGCAGCACACATAAAAGAGGGATAGAGGTTACAACATATGAAGAAATACGTACGTAATTGATCAAACATATTCCCTTTTTGCAGAACAGTACACACAGCTTTCTACCTAACACATAACAATTCATGGGATTTCCATAGGTATTTTGATGCTGGGTAGAAAACTTTTTCTATGATTTATTAGCAGTCACATCACACATTTCATTACCAATTGTCTTAGCACAAGAAGGCATGTGGCAAAATCTTGAATTTTCATTTGTGATTGTAAATGCACCAGAATTAGTCACTGACCAGTTTTCATCTAGTCCCTGGTAGGTTAATACATAAAATGTAATAAAGTCACAAACTCAAGGTCCATGGGCTATCAAAAGTCAAATAATGACAATAGTGCAATTGTGACGAGGGTGGGAAAAGTTGGGGGGCCCAAAATTCTAATCTTTCATGGGGCCCAAAATTTCTGGCGGCACCCCTGACTGGTGTAATAAAAATACACAGAATGATATGAAGAAGGCTGGGGCTGATTTCTTTCCAGCCCAGACTGTAGATTCATGCAGCCCATCAGTGACAGTCATACCAGGTGATTAGACAGAGGGAAACACCCCCTAGACCTGGGCTGATATTCTTCAGCCTGTCTTTATTGTTTTTATTATCTTGGCCTTAGTCAGGTGTGAAATTTCAGGCTTTTCGATTCAGGTTTTTTATATTGTGTTTCAAACACTTGCATAAATGGACAGGATGGAAAATTACAAATAAATGTACTATAAAGTCAGATTTGGGGTTGCAATTAGGCAGGAGCTGGACAGCTGCCATCTTTCTGTTTGTCGGTCTGCCTATATATATCCAACTCGTCTGTCTATCTATCTATCTATCAAGATATCTAACCATATATCCACTCACCTATTAACCGATTTATTCATCTCATCTCATTATCTCTAGCCGCTTTATCCTTCTACAGGGTCGCAGGCAAGCTGGAGCCTATCCCAGCTGACTACGGGCGAAAGGCGGGGTACACCCTGGACAAGTCGCCAGGTCATCACAGGGCTGACACATAGACACAGACAACCATTCACACTCACATTCACACCTACGCTCAATTTAGAGTCACCAGTTAACCTAACCTGCATGTCTTTGGACTGTGGGGGAAACCGGAGCACCCGGAGGAAACCCACACGGACACGGGGAGAACATGCAAACTCCGCACAGAAAGGCCCTCGCCGGCCACGGGGCTCGAACCCGGACCTTCTTGCTGTGAGGCGACAGCGCTAACCACTACACCACCGTGCCACCCTTAACCGATTTATTTATCCACCCAAATGTCTGTCAATCTATAGTGCCTCGCAAAAGTATTCATCCTCCTTGGTGTTTGTCCTGTTTTGTTGCATTCCAAGCTGGAATTAAAATGGATTTGGGGGGGTTTAGCACCATTTGATTTGCACAGCATGCCTACAACTTTAAAGGTGCATATTGTTTTTTTTTTTATTTTTTATTGTGACACAAACAATAATTAAGATGAAAAAACAGAAATCTGGAGTGTGCATAGGTATTCACCCCCAAGTCAACACTTTATAGAGCCACCTTTTGCTACAATTACAGCTGCAAGTCTCTTGGGGTATGTCTCTATTAGCTTAGCACATCTAGCCACTGGGATTTTTGCCCATTCCTCAAGGCAAAACTGCTCCAACTCCTTCAAGTTAGATGGGTTGCATTGGTGTACAGCAATCTTCAAGTTATACCACAGATTCTCAATTGGAATGAAGTCTGGGCTTTGACTAGGCCATTCCAAGACATTTAAAATTTTCCCCTTTAAACCACTCCAATGTAGCTTTAGCAGTATGTTTAGGGTCATTGTCCTGCTGGAATGTGAACCTTCAACCCAGTCTCAAACCTCTGGCCGACTCAAACAGGCTTTCCTCCAGAATTGTCCTGTATTTGGTGCCATCCATCTTTCCTTCAGTCATGACCAACTTTCCTGTCCCTGCAGATGAAAAACATCCCCACAGCATGATGCTGCCACCACCATGCTTCATTGTAGGGATGGTGTTCTCAGAGTGTTGGGTTTGCACCACACATGGCATTTCCCATGATGGACAAAAAGATACAATTTAGTCTCATTTGACCAGAGAGTCTTCTTCCATGCTGTTGGGCAAACTCCAAACGTGATTTTTTTTAAGCAATGACTTTTTTCTGGCTGCTCTTCCATAAAGCCCTGCTCTGTGGAGTGTATGGCTTAAAGTGGCCTTATGGACAGATACTCCCATCTCCACTGTGGATCTTTGCAGCTCCTTCAGTGTTATCATTGGTGTCTTTGTTGCATCTCTGATTAATGCCCTCCTTGCCCAGTCTGTGAGTTTTGGTGGGCGGCCTTCTCTTGTCAGGTTTGTAGTGGTGCCATATTCTTTCCATTTTGCAATCATGGATTTAATGGTGCTCCCTGGGATGTTCAAAGTTTGGGATATTTTGTATGACCCAACCCTGATCTATACTTCTCCACAACTTTGTCTCTGACCTGATTGGAGGCTCCTTGGTTTTCATGTTGTTTGCTTAGTAGTGTAGCAGAGTCAGGGTCCTTCCAGAATAGGTTGATTTATACAGACATCATGTGACAGATCACGTGACACTTTGATTGAACACAGGTAGATCTTAATCAACTAATTATGTGACTTGTATGAAGTGAATTGGTTGGACCAGCTCTTATTTAAGGGTTTCATACGAAAGGGGGTGAATACCTACATGCACACTCCAGATTTCTGTTTTTTCATCTTAATTATTGTTTGTGTCACAATAAAAAAACAATGTGCACCTTTAAAGTGGTAGGCATGTTGTGTAAATCAAATGGTGCTAACCCTCCAAAAATCCATTTTAATTCCAGTTTGTAATGCAACAAAACAGAACAAACACCAAGGGGGATGAATACTTTTGCAAGACACTGTATGCAGCCTTCCAGTTATCATCTCTCTATCTGTCCACCCATTTCTCCACCCACCCATTAATCAATTTATTTATCCATCCAAACATCCATCTATCCATCAATCTGTCTGTCTGTGAATCTATGCAGCCATCCAGTTCTCATCTATCTACCTTTCTTTTTGTCTGTCAGTCTATCTGCCTACCTATTTTTCTTTGTGTTTCTGCCCATTTCTCCACCCACCCATTAATCCATTTATTTATCCATCCAAACATCTATGCAGCCATCTATTCATCCATCCACCTGTCTGTCTGTCAGTCTATGCAGCCATCCAGTTATCTATCTATCTGCCCATATATCCACTCACCTATCAATTTATTTATCCACCCAAACATCCAGCCATCCATCTGTCTGTCTATGCAGCCATCCAGTTATCTATCTATCTATCTATCTATCTATCTATCTATCTATCTATCTATCTATCTATCTATCTATCTGCCTGCCTGCCCATATATCCACTCACCTATTAATCAATTTATTTATCCACCCAAATATCCATCCGTCTATGCAGCCATCCAGCTATCATCCCTCAAGCAATCTATCTATCATGTTTCTCTCTGGGCAGCACAGTGGTGTAGTGGTTAGCGCTGTCGCCTCACAGCAAGAAGGTCCGGGTTCGAGCCCCGTGGCCGGCGAGGGCCTTTCTGTGTGGAGTTTGCATGTTCTCCCCGTGTCCGCGTGGGTTTCCTCCGGGTGCTCCGGTTTCCCCCACAGTCCAAAGACATGCAGGTTAGGTTAACTGGTGACTCTAAATTGACTGTAGGTGTGAATGTGAGTGTGAATGGTTGTCTGTGTCTATGTGTCAGCCCTGTGATGACCTGGCGACTTGTCCAGGGTGTACCTTGCCTTTCGCCCATAGTCAGCTGGGATAGGCTCCAGCTGGCCAGCGACCCTGTAGGACAGGATAAAGCGGCTACAGATAATGAGATGAGATGTTTCTGTCCTCACTTATTCAGAATATTTTTATTGCACCATTAGTTAAAATAAAGGAACTGAAAAACCTTTGAGTCTGCAATGCTTCTTTTTTTTGTGCAGTGACTTATGACGAACAGATGAATTATGGCTCTATAAACTTCTCACTTTTAAGTCACCAAGACGCATCCTTATTATTTCAACAGAATCACAAATGTGAGCAAGAAATATGAACTTGGGCTAATGTTATGACATTAACTAAGTTGAAATAACACTGAGAAATATGTTTCTGAAATATTTTGGAATCTGACCGTCCTTCAAGGACACGAGCTGAAATGACATAACACTCGAAGTCTAGTTCATACTTGCAAAACTTCAGTTGCATGACAACAGGTTTTTTAATGAGCTTTTCTACATTTTTTGGATTTGTTCCACTGATCAGCGAGTTGGGGCAACAAGGTGCTCAGAGAACATGGCACAGATGTAGCACAAACATCTTTGCCAGACTCTGGCACAACATTTTCTCTTATAAAGTCAAGGAGAGTTTACACTTTCTGTAAACAACAGAAAGTCCAGGCCAGTATTCCATGCATTATATATATTCACACGTGCACCTTCCAATATTACAGCTATAAAGTCATTTTCTGTGAAATCAGTGACTAATGATTAAGATTTACTGACTTACATTTGGTGTGTGTGTGTGTGAGAGAGAGAGAAACTCTCTCAAGTATATGTGTGGAGCTGTACATGTGAGCTATTCATCTTTCTATCCACAGAGACAGTCTTAAAAGTGCACTCGGGTGTCCACATTTTCTAGGTGGTCCTTTGACTCCAGCTTTCTGGAGCACTCTCTCTTCTGATTGGCCGGGGTACAGTCTCAGTGTTCTGCCATTGGCTGGTGGCCAGCTAGCGTTCCTTCCCCTGTGTGCTATGGAGTCTGAGTCCGTGGCTTATTCTGGCTGAACACATCACCGACCATCTGTGGAAGAATCCAGCGCTAACTGTTCAACTGTATATCACAGGGAAAAGCATATGCTCATAAATCAGACTCGGGTTGATCTATCTATTTATCTATCTGTCTATCTATCCGTCAATCTGTCTGCGTATCTTTCTTTTTTCTGTCAGTCTATCTGCCTACCAATCTTTCTTTCTGGCTGTCTTTATCTATCTATCTATCTATCTATCTATCTATCTATCTATCTATCTATCTATCTATGTCTGTCTTTCTTTCTTTCTGTCAGTCTATCTGCCTACCAATCTTTTTTCTTTCTCTTTCTTTCTGGCTGTCTTTATCTATGTATATCTTCCTTTCTTTTTGTCTGTCAGTCTGCCTGACTACCTTTCTTTCTGGATCTATCTATCTATCTATCTATCTATCTATCTATCTATCTATCTATCTATCTATCTATCTATCTTTTTGTCTGTCAGTCTGTCTGACTTTCTTTCCTTCCTTCTATCCATCTTTTTTCCTGTCAGTCTATCTGCCTACCATTCTTTCTTTTTGGATCTATCTATCTATCTATCTATCTATCTATCTATCTATCTATCTATCTATCTATCTATCTATCTATTTCTGTCAGTCTATCTGCCTACCAATCTTTCTTTCTCTTTCTTTCTTTCTGGCTGTCTTTATCTATCTATCTATCTATCTATCTATCTGCGTATCTATCTGCGTATCTATCTATCTATCTGTCTGACTTTCTTTCCTTCCTTCTATCCATCTTTTTTCCTGTCAGTCTATTTGCCTACCATTCTTTCTTTCTGGATCTATCTATCTATCTATCTATCTATCTATCTATCTATCTATCTATCTATCTATCTGCCTACCAATCTTTCTTTCTCTTTCTTTCTGGCTGTCTTTATCTATCTATCTATCTATCTATCTATCTATCTATCTATCTATCTATCTGCGTATCTATCTATCTATCTATCTATCTATCTATCTATCTATCTATCTATCTATCTGACTTTCTTTCCTTCCTTCTATCCATCTTTTTTCCTGTCAGTCTATTTGCCTACCATTCTTTCTTTCTGGATCTATCTATCTATCTATCTATCTATCTATCTATCTATCTATCTATCTATCTGTCAGTCTATCTATCTGTCAGTCTATCTGCCTACCAATCTTTCTTTCTCTTTCTTTCTTTCTGGCTGTCTTTATCTATCTATCTATCTATCTATCTATCTATCTATCTATCTATCTATCTATCTGTCTGTCTGCGTATCTTTCTTTCTTTCTGTCAGTCTATCTGCCTACCAATCTTTTTTCTTTCTCTTTCTTTCTGGCTGTCTTTATCTATGTATATCTTCCTTTCTTTTTGTCTGTCAGTCTGCCTGACTACCTTTCTTTCTGGATCTATCTATCTATCTATCTATCTATCTATCTATCTATCTATCTATCTTTTTGTCTGTCAGTCTGTCTGACTTTCTTTCCTTCCTTCTATCCATCTTTTTTCCTGTCAGTCTATCTGCCTACCATTCTTTCTTTTTGGATCTATCTATCTATCTATCTATCTATCTATCTATCTATCTATTTCTGTCAGTCTATCTGCCTACCAATCTTTCTTTCTCTTTGGCTGTCTTTATCTATCTATCTATCTATCTATCTATCTATCTATCTATCTATCTATCTATCTATCTGTCTGACTTTCTTTCCTTCCTTCTATCCATCTTTTTTCCTGTCAGTCTATTTGCCTACCATTCTTTCTTTCTGGATCTATCTATCTATCTATCTATCTGTCAGTCTATCTGCCTACCAATCTTTCTTTCTCTTTCTTTCTTTCTGGCTGTCTTTATCTATCTATCTATCTATCTATCTATCTATCTATCTATCTATCTATCTATCTATCTATGTCTGTCTGCGTATCTTTCTTTCTTTCTGTCAGTCTATCTGCCTACCAATCTTTTTTCTTTCTGGCTGTCTTTATCTATGTATATCTTCCTTTCTTTTTGTCTGTCAGTCTGCCTGACTACCTTTCCTTCTGGATCTATCTATCTATCTATCTATCTATCTATCTATCTGTCTGTCAGTCTGTCTGACTTTCTTTCCTTCCTTCTATCCATCTTTTTTCCTGTCAGTCTATCTGCCTACCATTCTTTCTTTCTTTATCTATCTATCTATCTATCTATCTATCTATCTATCTATCTATCTATCTATCTTTTTCTGTCAGTCTATCTAACTATCTAGTTTCTGTCTATTTATATATCTTTCTGTCTGTCTGATCAAAGGGGAATTGAAAGATTCTGACTCAGTTTCCCAAATTCACACATTCTCTCTCTCTCTCTCTCTCACACACACACACACACACACACACACACACACAATTGCTCAGTGTCACTCAAATGTAAACTAAAACCAATAACAAGTGTTTCTATACACACACACACACACACACACACACACAACGTATAAACAGGCAAACACACACACACAAAACATAGATGTATCCTGAGGCACATTCTCTCTCTATCTCTCTCTCTCTCTCCTGCTCCCCCACTCCACTATAAGCTCCTCTGTGAGATGCCTGGCTCCATCTCACACTCACTCGATGCAGCATCATTATCCAAAACCTCACAGACAAACACAGTGAGCCCCGAGATAAAAACTTCATGTGTAAGCATAATAATTCGGTCAATTCCATAATCTGTGTTTGGATCCTTATTAAATCCCCTGCTGTGTATTTCTGCTGCGGTGCGGGGACGAGGTGTCCACACTGAGGGGGAGGCAGCTGAAGTGTCTGAAGAGGATTTAATAAAACCACGACTAACACGGTTGCAGCCTTGACATCATCTCCATTAGCAGCTATGTTGAACGCTGCATCTTTAGCATGTGTGTGTGTGTGTAATATCCTGCAGCGCAAAAACAGATCAGAATACAGATAGCAACAGATCTTTCTACAATATCCCTATTGATGTTAAAACGCTCATTAATTCATTCTTTGCGTGACTGCATTTCAGGAGTTTATAGCTGATCCTGTTAACAAACCAATAAACATACATGAAAACAGAACAAATCTCTATTATTATTATTATTATTATTATTATTATTATTAATGGTTTATCATTCCAGTGCTCATAGCACTTCCAAATACAAACAGTTCACTGAATTTGATGAGCTTATACATTTAACTACCAGACTATTTCACAAACTGCTGATCTCCTACAATTTTCACACGAAACAGTCTCTAGAGTTTACACAGGATGGTGCGAAATACAAAAAACATCCAGTGAGCGGCAGTTACCGAGCGAGTAGCAATACCTTGTTGATGGAGAGTTCAGGCAAGAATGGCCAGACTGATTTGATCTCCCAGGAAGGTTACAGTAACTCAAATAACCACTCTTTACAACCATGGTGAGCAGAAAAGCATCTCAGAATACAAAGCATGTCAAACCTTGAGCAGGTTCTCAGCATATTTCCACTATTGTTGATGAGAAAGTTCAGAGGAGAATGGCCAGACTGGTTCAAGCTCACAGGAAAGCTGCGGTCACTCAAATAGCCACTCTTTACAACTGTGGTGAGCAGAAAAGCATCTCAAGGTGGCAAAACATGTCCAATCTTGAGGTGGTTTTGGTCATAGCTTCTCCAATAGCAGTGTGATCCCACATGCATGATCATTGTGATTATTCATTAGAAAAAAAAATACATAAAATGGTCAGTAAATACCTAAATACATAAAATACCATTCTGTACCATGACACACAGCCTATTTCCTTTTAATCTGAGTTGTGCATTTAAAGCTAGACAGCCTTTCGATTTCATAAAATCAGTGAAATTTAGTTCCCTCTGAAATTTGGTCATTGTGATGCATGTTTATTTCTGCAATATCTCAGAAAATATCAGGCCATTCTGTTCTGTGGCTGGGAAGTTATTTAATTTGAAAGGATTCCCAAGCAAATACGGTAACGTGCATGAAATCATTCACTTCTTCACGCAGTCAAGCAGACAGAGGAAGTCCGATTGTGCGCATGCACAGGTTTACCTTTGATCATGCACTGACAGTTACATCATTTTGTCACTAAACGAACAGTTGATCACACCGAGGTGCTCGCTGACCGCCGATATTTATTAGCTTGGTCCTGCATTTCATTTTTTGTATATAACATAACGTTTTTTTCTCCTCGCTTTCCGTTACTGTAGTCAGTCTTTCACTTTTCATTCACATGCTCACATCCTCCATTTTTCTCTCCTGTTTCAAATTTGTATCCCACAATGCCTTGCATGAACAGGGAAAGCCCACCACGTCATGCATGATGTAGTATCTTGTATTGGGTCATGGTGAAGCAGGAAAAAATAGTGGAGAATTTCAGGCCACATGGTTTGAAATTCATTAATTGTTCTGTTAAAAAAAATTGGAAGTCTGTGATTCGAATTCAGTAGCTTTCGGTCCACTAAACAAAAATAATTGCGTGTTTGGGAAAATTCTTTTTATGATGTACACTTGAAAAAATCTGAAAGGCAGTCTAGCTTTAACATTTGAATGTTATGTCAGTGTAATAATTGTATTTATCATTTTATTGCATCAGAACTATGTATTATGTAATGTAGAATTGCACATTAGGCACATTTAGACAGTATAATATGACACATATAGCATGGTATACAACTATAGGATACAGTATATACACACACAACACAATTGCATAATATTACAAATAGTATAAAATATACCACACAACTGTTTCAGGTCTTGAAAAACCGCTTAAGTATAGGTTTTCTTTTTTCACTCTTTATGGTCTTGGCAAGCATGAGCGGTATTTCCAGACTGTTAAGCATTTTCCATGAGTCCAAAGTGATGCCACACAAGCATTTTGAGGTGGCATAAGTATGTTAATTGCAGACGAAGATTCAAAACAAAAGCGGTGCATGTTTATTAGCTGCTTACGTTGTACCAGTAACCAATTCCACCTTGACTCCAAAGAAACTAATGGAGGCTAATTGACCCCCAGGCATCCATGCAGCTCCTCCTTACTCTATAACCAAGCATATGGTCATCATTATCAGTGTCTGGCAGTATCTGGCTTTAAATCTGCAAAAAGTATAGCCATGTCATGCTTGTAATATAACAAGATGAAACAAATTACATCGAATAGCTCCTGAGATGGTCTCGTGACTATAAATTCCTGTATATCGAGTTCAATTTGTATACACAGTTCTAAAAAGTTTAAGTAAATGCTGTGGTTAGTGGTTGTAGTGTTTTCTCTGATAGAATGTGTAAGAAACCCAAAAATATATCTTCTGCACAGTATATTTTGTGTACGGTCTGAATTCTGGTTGAAGCCACAGGCCTATAGATGGACAACAGCGTCATGGACTTCAGCTTCTGATGCTGTAGCACAGCTGGATGACAGGCGGCTCAGGCTTCAATACCTGACCTACATCTGATTTTACTTTTGCTGGCATCACTTAACTAGAGCCTGTGGTTAGTGTAGGCACTGTAAGAAGTACAGGTTTATGTTTCCTGCTGCACTGAGGGCCTATGAGCCCGTAGCTGGAGGGCAGGCTTTTGAACCACAAGCTCCAAGGTCTTTAGGAAGGCTTATTTTAGCCAAGTTCGGAGCATGTGTCCATTATTAAATGCTGCCAAACTGGTCTGCCTTTTATCCCAGATTTAGGTGTGTGAGCAAATGCAAGGCAGAGTAATGGAAAAGCAAAATGGGCCAAAGAATGTTCGTGGATTTGGAGAGATACTTGAGATGTTGCCTCATGAGAAATGTTGGACAATGTGATGATGAGATGACAGTTGAGGTTAGATATGGAGAAATGCCGCAGTTACTTTATTACTCTTTATTTCCACTTGCACCTCAAGAGCGTAATCCTGAAGGAATTGAAGGAATGACATTTATAGTTTGCAATTTCTTCATCTCCAAGAAGTTCTTAATCCTGGTTAGGGTTACAGTGGATCTGAAATATATCCCAGGAACATTGGTGACTAGTGTTGTAGTCAAGACCACCTAAACCGAGACTGAGTCAAGACCAGGACCAGAGTGTATCGAGACCAAGATAAGACCAAGATTTTGAGGGGTTGAGACCATGTCAAGACCAAGACTTTGAGGGGTTGAGACCATGTTAAGACCAAGACAGGGTGAGACTGAGTCAAGACCAGGACCAGTGGGTGTGAAGGGGTGACAGACATTAACAGTCATGAAAAATTCTAATTTGTAATGAGTCACATTACTGGTTGGATGTAAAATTTCCTGCTTCAAATGCAATCACAGTAACAATATTAACAAATAATTCAGACAATACATAGGCAATTTAGTGAAATCCCCACAGTTGTGGTCTTGAAACAAAATCCCAAGTCTCTATGTCCGAGACCAAGACAAGACCGAGCAAAAATGTGCTCAATTCCAAGACAAGACCTTCAAAAAGTGGTCTTGAGACCAGTCCTGAGTACTCCAACACAACTGGTGACCAAAATATACTATTAAATGGGACACTGGGCTGTTACATGACACCATTTAAACATACTACACACTTTCCCTTGTCCACACCTAGGGAAAATTTCAATTTGCCAATGTAAACCTACTGGAAAGTTTTTGGGAGAACCTGTAGGAAGCCCATATGGACACTGGGAAAACTTGCAGATCAGGCTCAAACCAAGGACACCAGAGATACAGTACCAGTCAAGAGTTTAGACACACTTTCTAATTCAATGATTTCTCTTTATTTTTATTAATTAAAAGTCATTTCATGTGTTAAAGTAATGATGGATATCGTTTCTCTTTACTTAGTCGAGTGGTTCTTGACGTAATATGAATTACCACAGTTGTGGGTTCAAATATGGCTATTTACTGTATATTTATTATTTACTATTTGATCTCAAACGGATTAAGAAGGCAAGAAACTCGTCCACTAATCAACTTTTGACGAGGCACACCTGTTAATTGAAAAGCATTCCAGGTGACTAAATCATAAAGCTGGTAAGATAATGGAAAAACCTATGAATGAATAGGCGTGTCCAAACTTTTGACTGGTACTGTGTTACTTCTAATAAATGTATTAGCAATAATCCAACAGATGTTTGTCGAGCTCTATAAAAAGAATTAACACAAATTTTCAGCATCTGCCTCACATCTGAATAAATGAATGAAGGTGCGATTGTGACAATTTGATTAATTACTCAAAAGTAATAGAATGTGATACACAAAGTATTTTTGCGATTTAAAACATACCTGAATGAGATCTGAAATAAAATAGGAGACTATACAGCCAAGGTAAAAGGGAAGGCAATCTCATCTCTCACGTAATCCAATAATCCTTCCTTTTTATTTGCCCTGTGGCTCAGGCAAGCCCACACAGGAACCTTTAGCATATGCTGCTGATAGCCTGTAAGCCATGGAGGAAATGAGCGCACAGATTCCCAATATTTGACACTACAGTTAGATTTCTTTGAATTCATTCCTCAGGATTATATGACTTTAATTGGCAGGGGAATCTTTATTTTGGCTGATATTTACTATTTTCAATGCCATTTTAATTCTATGAAGTGACTCAGATGACAAAATATATTTGTTTAGCAGGATATTTAACAGTTATTCCATGAAATCGAGTCGTATATGAGCTGATAGCCAACAAGGCGCGTAGCACCGAGCTGGCTATAAGCCATGTACGACAAGATTGAGTGGAATAACTGTTTTATTCTCTCCACATTCACTGGATTTTGAGAAACAGAGCATTTTTAATTTTTTGCAAATTCAATTAATAAAAACTTTATACAAAATCTCATCTCATCTCATTATCTCTAGCCGCTTTATCCTGTTCTACAGGGTGGCAGGCAAGCTGGAGCCTATCCCAGCTGACTACGGGCGAAAGGCGGGCTACACCCTGGACAAGTCGCCAGGTCATCACAGGGCTGACACATAGACACAGACAACCATTCACACTCACATTCACACCTACGGTCAATTTAGAGTCACCAGTTAACCTAACCTGCATGTCTTTGGACTGTGGGGGAAACCGGAGCACCCGGAGGAAACCCACTCGGACACGGGGAGAACATGCAAACTCCGCACAGAAAGGCCCTCGCCGGCCACGGGGCTTGAACCCGGACCTTCTTGCTGTGAGGCGACAGCGCTAACCACTACACCACCGTGCCGCCTTTATACAAAATATCAGACAAAATAATTTCGCTTAGAATGTAAACAAACTAGCGAAATGACAATAGCAATTAGTGAAAAATGCAATAAATAATAATAATAATTTTTGAAAAATAAAAAAGATACATTCTTACTGTTAAATACTTTTATTCCATATTTTGTTGCCTTTTTTTTTGTATTTTGGGGGGGTTTGTTTTGAAGTAGAGTTTTTCTCTCATCCTCGGTTGATTCAGCAACACGCGCCACCATTTTGTTTTTCTTTACTCACGGTATAGATGACTTGCAACCTCGTGATCAAAATGTGCTACGTCATGTGCGTCCGCCATGATGGTGGATATACAAAGCAACTAGGATGGCAGCCACTGAAAGCGTGTATGTAAACAACGCTGAATTTTCTGAAATTTCCAAGACTGGTCTCAAGTACTACAACACTATGATGTTGTGATACAGCCTGCATTTAAATAAAACTTAACAAATCCATGATTAGCTCTAAATGCTGTTTAGTTGTCGTTTCCGTTTGCAGTTGAGAGTACGCTGTGCGCATTTTGGCTGCCGCTTCTCACCAGAGCTTTTTATTTTTCTTTCCTCCCTGTTTTTCTTTTTGTGTTTTTGTATGGTTTTGATGCTCGTTCTTTGTTTGAATGTTTTGTCCGCCGGTTGTGGCGTAGCTCTGGACCCAGTTTTGGGCGTTGGTTTCCTTCAGGCCTTGGTCCGCTGTGGGTGATGCCTGTGCTCCTCGCTATGGACTGCAGTGAGCTCGTTGCTCTTTTAACATTGAGGTTGTCCAGCGCTTTATGCGGCGGTGCTTCTGTGCTTGGTGTGTTCTGAGCAAAGTTGCCCGGTGGTGTCGTGGTGGCTGTGCAGTTGGTTTGGGACATATCAGCGCTCTGTGCTAAGGTGTTTCTGTGCTTGGTTTGTGGATCCATGGCACGGTGTTCCAAGCGACGCTGCCCAGTGGCATCGTGGCAGCTGTGCAGGCGGTGTGGGACATGCCTTCGTGCATCTTTTGGTGGGACTGTGGGTAACTACGCCATTGGAATTACATCCTGACCCTCCTTTTAGTGGACTTTTTTTTTGTAATTGTAAAGCAACCTAACGTATACTGTTCTTAGTCATCAGGTGACATTGGGCATACCTAACAACCTGTGTCTTCTCTCCCTCTCTCTTTTTTCTCCCCTCCCCCCACTCTGTCTGTCCCTCTGAGTTACATGTCAATCCTAAGATCAAGATGCTGATCTCTTCTGCTCCTCAGACCTGCCTGATCCATCCTGATGCCCTACGTCTGGCTGGAGTCTCATCACATCGCTCCTGTAGAGGACGGCCCCATATGGACAGTTGAAAGTCACACTTATGGTAGAAGACGTTCTGGACGCTCACAGTAATGCTTTTATGGCTGAGGACTACAGTTGACTTGCTAACTTTAGGACTGCAGTTGTCATGAACAGTTTTACACTCAAGTTTCCATCAGTGAAGAGTTTATAACATCAACGAAACTGACTTCATGTTAAAACTGTTAAAATCATGTTATCTGTTATCACCCAGATGAGGATGGGTTCCCTTTTGAGTCTGGTTCCTTTCGAGGTTTCTTCCTCGCATCATCTGAGGGAGTTTTTCCTTGCCACCGTCGCCACAGGCTTGCTCATTTGGGATAGATTAGGGATAAAATTAGTTAATGTTTAAAGTAGTGCTGTCAAAAATGTCGCGTTATTAACGCGTTAACTTGACTCAATTTTAACGGCGATAATTTTTTTATCGCGAGATTGACGCTCTGTGACATGATGCCACGCCCCGCACAGCCAGAGTCCTCTGCCCTCCCCCGAAGAGCCACGGTGCTCGGCTTAGGTTTCGTTTTCCCATCGGCGGCTCCAGCCCCACTTTGCAGTGGCTGTGACAAGACGTGTTATGCTCTGCAATTAAAAAAAAAAAACATTGGTACAACCAGTGTTCGAACTATGCCAATATTTTTGGGGGGTCCCTTTTTTTCCCTTGGGCGGTGCTTGCGCTTGTCTCAGAGCGCGGATCTCCATCGCGTGCTCACTTCGGATATGCAAATGCTTCCCGTTACACACGATTGCTATATCAATAAACATCATTTTGCCAATATTTTAGAGACCCCCCAACATTTCCCAAATCATGTTTTCAAGGGATCTCATGTCTGTTTCAGGGGATCTCGGATCCCCCGAGTACCCCCGTAGTTCGAACGGTGAGCAAGCCCATTCACTTTTTTATGCTGATAAGAGAATTACAATGGTTTTTCATGTGACAAAAATGTGCGATTAAATTGCGATTAATCGCGAGTTAACTATGACAGTCGCGACATTAATCGCGATTAAATATTTTCATCGCTTGACAGCACTAGTTTAAAGTAATTAAAATTCCGTAAAGCTGCTTTGCGACAATGTCTATTGTTAAAAGCGCTATAAAAATAAACTTGGCTCAGGTGTGAGAACGGCGCTATACAAGTTGAACTAATTATTATTATTATTAATCTAATCCTTGTTGCTGCCACCCATATGTTCAATCCATCATCCACCATCAATAAGACTGGAATTGGACTGTAAGTCATTTGGTGCTATGCTCCAACACCTTCATCGATCCCCATGATCAATGGTATGAAGGGTACAGGTTATGTTACGAAGCAACTTCTTTTCGCTAACAGTGCAAAAATTAAAAGGCTTTCATTGGAGTAGAAAAAGTGAACCAGGACACAATCAAGTGATAAGACTCACGATGAGAATGGAGCTATGCTCTTGCTTTATTAATCACATACGTTTGCGTAATATCTTTGTGAAGTTCATCCGAATAGCCAATACATTACTCGTTTATTATAATGCTATTTGGAACAGCTCTTTTGTTTTTGTGTTTTGTTTGGGGTTTTTTTTCTTTGCCAAGGATTAATAATGGCCTTGATTCTCTCTTCATGGACCAATCACATGTCTCCCCAATGCACCTTTACTCAATCTAAACTGCTGTTGCTGAGCAACGTGTGGTCTGGTGTTGGAGCTCGCGCCTGTTTGTTCCCTTCAAGCGTTGCTGAGAAGAAGCGGAGACCCATATACCCAGGGGGCTCTGGATCAATGTCTGAACAAACAAGCTCTGGCGTTGTTGCTTCTCCATTTCTCTACCACACTGGCACTTTGTGTCCTACCTTTACTGTGCACTCACTACAGACCATGAACAAATTTGTTGAACTTTGCTTTTACCTCAACCCTGTCATACGGACAATATCTAGATGCATTTTTTTTTTATCCAGTCATTTCAGGGACAGTTCATCCATCAGCTGAAGAGTCACTATCTTATTGACTTCATAACACACATGACCTCGTTTGTGAGATAAAAAACAATACTTCGATTCTTTGCTGTATGTGTGTGTGTTGTGTTTGTCTGCATGTGACTTAAAAAAATGCTCTGGGCAGATATTTGATCCAACCGAGCAGTTGCAACTGGTTATCTACACTGGCCTGCATAAGTATTGACCCCCCCTTGGACTAGTCCACATTTTGTAGTGGCGTCTTGGTTAATCCTGTCTTAGAGCACAAAACACACTTATCTAATCAATGAACGATGCTGAAGTGAACACCACTTCAATTATCAGCAGTATACAGTGAAAGCTGGCTAGCCAAATAGTCCTGTTAATTCATATATATGTTTCTAGCTGCATAGCTATCTCATAAAGCTGCCATTATCCTGAGTGTTAGCAGAAATTAGATACGTTCAACACGAGTAAATCCTACCAAACATTGATCTCATCTCATCATCTCTAGCCGCTTTATCCTGTTCTACAGGGTCACAGGCAAGCTGGAGCCTATCCCAGCTGACTACGGGCGAAAGGCGGGGTACACCCTGGACAAGTCGCCAGGTCATCACAACCATTCACACTCACATTCACACCTACGGTCAATTTAGAGTCACCAGTTAACCTAACCTGCATGTCTTTGGACTGTGGGGGAAACCGGAGCACCCGGAGGAAACCCACGCGGACACGGGGAGAACATGCAAACTCCACACAGAAAGGCCCTCGCTGGCCACGGGGCTCGAACCCGGACCTTCTTGCTGTGAGGCGACAGCGCTAACCACTACACCACCGTGCCGCCCCCAAACATTGATGTGATGTCTTAAGTTTACTCCTCAGCATTTATACTGTAAAACTTTAAAAGATCTGTCTTGCTAGCTTTTTGAGTCTAGAGTCAGCTAGCTAATGGCTTAGCTGGATGCGTTTCCACAGATTTGGATGTGAAGTTATGCAAAGGCATATGTCCACTCCACATAGTCATGCTGGTTCTTTTGAGAGATTTGTCTCCACCGTCTCAGACATTGCTACTCTTGAAGATGGAGTCTAAAAGCAGGAACGTGCTTTAATTTGACTGGGTTTTGAAATTACTGCTTAAAAATTGCATGTGCAGTCTTCTGAGGTTGACTGTATTATTTTTTTCTCAACAGCACTGATCAAGAATAAAGATAGTGACGTTACTACTCAGCAAACATCGTTAAACAATACTGTTTTTAAAAAATAAAAATGTACATACACTCACCAGCCACTTTAATAGGAACTTGTTCTTGATTCTAAGATCCCTGTTCCTGGCTGCAGGAGTGGAACCCAGTGTGTTCTTCTGTTTTCTGTTGAGATGCTTTTCTGCTCACCACGGTTGTAAAGGGTGATCATATGAGTTACTATATCCTTCCTGGCAAAAAAGCTCAAACCAATCTGGCCAGTTTCCTCTAACCTCTCTTATCATCAAGCCATTTGTTTTCCACCCACAGAACTGTCCCTCGCTCACTCAACTCGATGTTTTTTGCTTTTCGCACCATTCTGGATAGAGACTGCTGTGTGTGAAAACCCCAGGAGATCAGCAGTTTCTGAAATACTCAAAACCAGTCCATCTGGCTCAAACCAACACCCATGCTACAGTGAAAGAAAGTCACACTTTGAGATCATAATTTGTCCCATTCTGATGTTTGAAGTGAAGTGAACATTAAACCGAGACGCCCTTTCGATTTCATAAAAATCGGTGAAATTTAGTTCCCTCTGAAATGTGGTCATTCTGATAGATGTTTATTTCTGTAATATCTCACAAAATATCAGGCCATTTTGTGGCTGGGAAGTTATTTAATTTGAGGGGATTAAAGCAAATAATTTGCATGAAATCGCTCGCTTTGCGCAGTCAAGCAGACAGAGGAAGTCCGTGTGCGCATGCGCAGGTTTACCTTTGACTGTGCACTGACGGTTACATCATTCTGTCGCTAAACGAACAGCTGATCACACCGAGGTGCTCGCTGACTGCCTATATTTATTAGCTTGGTCCTGCATTTCCTCTCCTTCGTATATAACATAACGCCTTTTCTTCTCGCTTTCTTTCCGTTACTGTAGTCGGTCTTTCACGTTTCATTCGCACACTTGCGTCCTCCATTTTTCTCTCCTGTTTCAAATTTGTATCCCACAATGCCTTGTGCGAACGGGGAAAGCCCACCACATCATGCATGACATAGTATCTTGAATTGGGTCATGGTGAAGCAGGAAAAAATGGCGGAGAATTTAGGGCCACGTGGAGATGAATTCATTACTTGTTCTATTTTAAAAAATGAATAAAATTGGAAGTCTATGATTCGAATTCAGTAGCTTTCGGTCCACTAAACAAAAATGATTGGGTGTTGGGGAAAATTCTTTTTATGACCTACACTTGAAAAAATCTGAAAGGTTTTAACTGAAGTTCTTGATTTGTATCTGCATGATTTGATACATCATGTTGCTGCCAAGGGATTGGCTGATCAGAGAACCACATCAAGCAGCATGTGAACGTATGGGTGTTCCCAATCAAGTGGCTGGTGAATGTACACAGTAGTTTATTACTTTGTCATATTCCAGCTGGCAGCGCAGTGGTGTAGTGGTTAGCGCTGTCGCCTCACAGCAAGAAGGTCCGGGTTCGAGCCCCGTGGCCAGCGAGGGCCTTTCTGTGTGGAGTTTGCATGTTCTCCCAGTGTCCGCGTGGGTTTCCTCCGGGTGCTCCGGTTTCCCCCACAGTCCAAAGACATGCAGGTTAGGTTAACTGGTGACTCTAAATTGACCGTAGGTGTGAATGTGAATGGTTGTCTGTGTCTATGTGTCAGCCCTGTGATGACCTGGCGACTTGTCCAGGGTGTACCCCGCCTTTCGCCCGTAGTCAGCTGGGATAGGCTCCAGCTTGCCTGCGACCCTGTAGAACAGGATAAAGCGGCTAGAGATAATGAGATGAGATATTCCAGCTTCTCTGCTCACTCAGACACCATTTGTAAAAGCCCCTGTACATTTCCTCCTGTCACCCGTCCACGTCAGGAGTCATCGTTTCTAATCCAACACCGACTTTCCTTCCTGCTGACTCTCGCCTGTTCCTCATTACATTCATTAAGTCTCTGTGGATAAATAAATTCCACACCGCTCACACTCTCTTTATGCCATTCTGCCAATTCTACACTGTGCATCTTGGAGCATTAGTTTTGGTTATTGCTCTTTTTGTCCTTCCACCCCGTGTTGGCTTCACTGTCTGTTGTCAAGCTCCTGTCTCAGTACATACTCGCCTGCTTGACATTTTCAACATTTTGTGATTTGAAACGATTGTTGTGCTGTGCGGTTTTGCCGATCATAAAACGACAAATTGTTTTCGTGTGCTTTTGGGACACTTGAGTATTTTTGCTTGTCGTGTACTGGCAGTAGTGGTTCAGGAGGGTGTTGATGAGTTGATTTGTTCCTAGAATAGACATACAAATTAAGCAGGCTATCACTTCTTCTGTCAACATGTTCACACTCATTTCCTTCTTCTTTCAAAAGCAAAACGATGCATTTATCTCGATAATTCTGCAAAGTCTTCTCCATGACAACAAAATAATTCTACCACAGCACTGTTCTCTGAGGCAAATCTAGTCGGAAAATGTTGATTAGTTTTCCATAACTGTGGTGCTCAGAGCAGTTCCAGCTGCAAAGCAAATCACAGGTTTAGTCATTAAATGCGCTCATTGTAATAGATATATTTCTAATAGTAAGAAGCTACACTATGTAACATGCAAGTTTTCTTTCTGGAGAAACATTGATGGAAGCAGACTCCAGTCTCAGAGGAAATGTGTAACTAAGTTTCCCAACATGGCGCCGTGGTTCCTCGTGAACATCACAAACTACACTCACCGACCACTTTAACAGGAACTTGTTCTTGATTCTGAGATCCCTGTTCGTGGCTGCAGGAGTGGAACCCAGGTGTGGTCTTCTGTTGCATGCGGAGATGCTTTTCTGCTCACGACAGTTGTAAAGAGTGATTATATGAGTTACTGTATCCTTCCTGGCAAAAAAGCTCAAACCAATCTGTCCATTTTCCTCTGAGCTCTCTTATCAACAAGGCGTTTGTGTCCACCCACAGAACTATCACCCACCCACTCAACTCAGCATTTTTTGTTTTTCGCACCATTCCATGTAGAGACGGTTGTGCTTGAAAACCCCAGGAGATCAGCAGTTTCTGAAATACTCAAACCTCATACTCATCTGGCTCAAACCAGCACCAATGCCACAGTGAAAGAAAGAAAGAAAGCCACACTTCACTGCGAGATCACAATTTTTCCCATTCGGATGTTTGAACATTTTGAACATTAACTGAAGCTCTTGATTTGTATCTGCATGTTTTTTTTTTTGTGTGTGTGTGTGCTGCCGTCAAGGAATCAGCTGATTAGATACAGTACCTGCATAAAACAGCACAGCTGGTGGCTGGGTGTTCCGAATAAATCACCCGGTAAGTGTACATTTTTTCATAATAAAAGAAAGATTGGCCAGTGAGGGAATGATTATTGATAGCTGCTATAATAAGTGATAACAGGAACTAACTTGTCTCAAGGACGTTCCAGAATGTCTCATCTCATTATCTCTAGCCGCTTTATCCTGTTCTACAGGGTCGCAGGCAAGCTGGAGCCTATCCCAGCTGACTACGGGCGAAAGGCGGGGTACACCCTGGACAAGTCGCCAGGTCATCACAGGGCTGACACAGACAACCATTCACACTCACATTCACACCTACGCTCAATTTAGAGTCACCAGTTAACCCAACCTGCATGTCTTTGGACTGTGGGGGAAACCGGAGCACCCGGAGGAAACCCACGCGGACACGGGGAGAACATGCAAACTCCGCACAGAAAGGCCCTCGCCGACCACGGGGCTCGAACCCTGACTTTCTTGCTGTGAGGAGACCGCACTAACCATTACACCACCGTGCCAACCCGTTCCAGAATGTGTCACTCTTTAATAAATAAAACATCTTTAGTGATGATTTCCTGTTGTATAAAATACAGGTAATAAAATACTCCTACACGTTCTGTTCTTGAAAAATAACACCACTCTGTTGTGTTTGAGTCCTCATTTAGTATGAACTCCTTGTTTTTCCTTTTTACCGCATCTGTGGTCCAGATACAACCAGACAATTTACATCAACTGCGAATGAGAACGAGACCTCATCTAATGACTTATCACAGAGTCAGAGGTTTGAATGGAGCTGCCAGTAATGGGGTCCAAGCACTCACTCACTTCGCTGGACCCCGACCATGACAGAGCACACATCATTATTACAGATAGACCACTCCTCTGCTGGATGCCCTTCTCCTCTGCTTTTTACATCACGTCTCTTTTGCAACTGCTTACCATTTTGAATGATGGTAACCATTTTGTTTTGACCTTCTCTCATCTTCGTACTGCTACAATCACTGAGCCAATGGTGCCATAGTGAACATATAATATAGTTTCTTGCAAAAGTATTCATCCTGCTTGGTGTTTGTCCTGTTTTGTTGCATTACAAGCTGGAATTAAAATGGATTTTGGGGGGATTAGCACCATTTGATTTACACAACATGCCTACCACTTTAAAGGTGAAAATTGTTTTTATTGTGACACAAACAATAATTAAGATGGAAAAAAAAAACTTTCATATGAAACCCCTAAAATAAAAGCTGGTCCAACCAATTGACTTCATAAATCACATAATTAATTGATTAAGATCCACCTGTGTGCAATCAAAGTGTCACATGATGTCTGTATAAATCAACCTGTTCTGGAAGGGCCATGACTCTGCTACACTACGAAGCAAGCAACATGAAAATCAAGGAGCCTCCAAACAGGTCAGAGACAAAGTTTTGAAGAAATATGGATCAGGGTTGAGTTATAAAAAAAAATATATATACAGTATATATCTCAAACTTTGAATATCCCAGGGAGCACCATTAAATCCATTATAGCAAAATGGAAATAATATGGCACCACTACAAACCTGACAAGAGAAGGCCGCCCACTAAAACTCACAGACCGGGCAAGGAGGGCATTAATCAGAGATGCAACAAAAATACCAAAGATCACACTGAAGGAGCTGCAAAGATCCACAGCAGAGATGGGAGTATCTGTCCATAAGACCACTTTAAGCCATACACTCCACAGTGTAGGGCTTTATGGAAGAGTGGACAGAAAAAAAAAAGCTATTGATTAAAGAAAAAAAAAAAGAAAACACGTTTGGAGTTTGCCCAACAGCATGTGGCAGACTCCCCAAGCACATGGACAAAGATTCTCTGGTCAGATGAGACTAAAATTTATCTTTTTGGCCATCATGAGAAATGCCATGTGTGGTGCAAATCCAACACTTATCACCCTGAGAACACCATTCCTACAGTGAAGCATGGTGGTGGCAGCATCATGCTGTGGGGATGTTTTTCATCTGCAGGGACAGGAAAGTTGGTCAGGACTGAAAGAAAGATGGATGGCACCAAATACAGGACAATTCTGGAGGAAAGCCTGTTTGAGTCGGCCAGAGGTTTGAGACTGGGTTGAAGGTTCACATTCCAGCAGGACAATGACCCTAAACATACTGCTAAAGCTACATTGGAGTGGTTTAAAGGGGAAAATTTTAAATGTCTTGGAATGGCCTAGTCAAAGCCCAGACTTCATTCCAATTGAGAATCTGTGGTATAACTTGATTGCTGTACACCAACACAACCCATCTAACTTGAAGGAGTTGGAGCAGTTTTGCCTTGAGGAATGGGCAAAAATCCCAGCGGCTAGATGTACTAAGCTAAGAGAGACATATCCCAAGAGACCTGTAGCTGTAATTGCAGCAAAAGTTGGCTCTACCAAGTACTGACTTTGGTGGGTGAAAACCTATGCACACTCCAGATTTCTGTTTTTTTTTCATCTTAATTATTGTTTGAGTCACAATTAAAAAAATAAATAAATATTGCCTCTTTAAAAGTGGTAGGCATGTTGTATAAATCAAATGGTACTAACCCCCCAAAAAATCCATTTTAATTCCAGCTTGTAATGTGACAAAACAGGACAAAACACCAAGGGGGAGGAATACTTTTGCAAGACCCTGTAAATGTAATTGCTAATTGTGTTTGCTGGAATACTGGAAGTGATGATAAAACTAAACTGAAGACAAGAAAGTCAGTCATTGTCTGCCAACTCTGGTCAGTGGTGATTAATTAGTAATTCACTATGTGCATATTTTCCAATTAGCTTAATTATACTTTATAATAGTTGTCAGAAATACATTCAGTTGCCAGTTGATTAATTATTAAATCACTATCGTATCTAATACGCTTACAACAAGTTGCTTGAGAGACGACTTGGCTTCATGCTCTTAGAATGCCCAAAACAACTCACTTTTATGTCCACTTATGTTGGAATTAATTATAGTGATCATGTAAATCTGAGAAATAGCTCAGCTTTGCAAGTTTGATTGCAATTACAGTACCCATGATTGCAAATTTAATTTGCTTTTATAGGTTCTAATAAAGCTGTTGAATGTAACATTTGGACATTTCATCCAGTAGTTTAGCTAATACAAACTAATTTTGCTCCAACACCTCAAACTCTTTGTCATGTTCCTCAAGCCATTCCTGAACAGGGTGCATTATCCTGCTGAAAGAAGCCACTGCCATTCCGGAATACCGTTGCCATGAAGGGGTGTATGTGGTCTCTTGGTCTGCAGCAATGTTTAAGTAGGTGGTACGTGTCAAAGTAACACTCACATGGATGCCAGGACCCAAGGTTTCCCAGCAGAACATTGCTCAGAGCATCATACTGCTTCCACCGGCTTGCCTTCTTCCCATAGTGCCATTCTTCCCCAGCTTAGCGATACCCACACAACTGGCCATCAACATGATGTGAAAGAAAATGTGATTCATCAGACCAGGCCATCTTCTTGTATTGCTCTATGGTCCAGTTCTAGATGCTCACATGCCCATTGTTGGAACTTTCAGCAGTGGACAGGGGTCCAAGTTGCGATACACTGTGCGTTCTTCCTTGTACCTTGGTCAGGTCTTCATCCGTCTTGCAATGGGTCTGCCTGCTCACAATCTCTTAATTGTTGTTTAGTGGAACATAGGATTCGGTACCATTTAGCTTGATCCAATGAACAAAGCTTCTCCATCACAATATCATAAATCATCTCCTAGATACAGCTCAAGATCATTACCCAGAATCTTCAGGATGTTTAGTCTTGAACGTCCAACACCTCTAGACCCATGGGCAGGAACCCAATCTAGCAAGAATTTAGGAAGCCTGCCATATGACCTTCATGCCACATGCCCAAAGTAAAGGAGATGGCAGTAGCTTCTGTTAATTCTCAGCCTGCAGCAACCAGTTCTCCTTCTTATCTCAAGGTTTGAAATGTGATTGTGGAACCATACCTTTAGGATTCTGCGCAGACAGTTATGATGGAAGGCATCCAGTCGATGGAACTGCTGTTGTTTAAGCACCCAGGTGATGCAGCCATAGAGAAGTGTTGTAATACGGTAACTCCACACTCCTATATTTTGACCTTGGTATCAAGCGTTCTGATGCTTTTCTGTCACAGCCAGCACTGACTTTTTCAGCAATTTGTGCTGCAGTAGCTCTTCTGTGGGATCAGACCAAACAGAGTAGCCTTCACTCATCACATGTATCAGTGACTCTTGGGTGTCCCATGACCCTGTCCTTCCTTGGACCACTTTTGGGAGGTACTAACCACTGCATACCTGGAACACCCCACAAGACTTCCTATTTTGGAGATGCTCAGACCCAGTCATCTAGCCATCACCATTTGGTCCTTGTGAAAGTCAATCAGATCCTTGTGCTTGCCCATTTTTCCTGCTTCCAACACATCACCTTCAAGAACTGGCTGTTTACTTGCTGCGTAATATGTCTCAACCCTTGAAAGGTGCCACTGTAATGAGATAACCAACGTTAGTTATGGTTAATGATACCAGATCTGCCACTTTACCACAAAAAAAAGGTCTAGAATTAGGTTGGTTTTGTTTTTTATTTTGTGGAAACTGATTTGGAAAACGGATGACCAAAAAATCTGTCGCAATTCCTGTGTAAAACATGTTCCCTTGAGAACAAGAACGTAAGACTGTAGATGAGCATTTCTCTCAAACTCGCATACATTCATGCAATAAATTGATATAAACATTTAGCACTACAGTGTGCTTATATTTGTATCTCTGGAGTAAACATGGAGACAAAAGCATGCCTGTGTGGTCTTAGTCCAGCATTGGAATTCTCTTCAACTCTTTTTCTCATCTCGTCAACTATAGGTCACTTTTGTCCATTACAAACATCAAGACTTGAGGTTTAAAATGCTTTTACAGACAAACTAGACCATAATTAAGACTTCTTTGAGCATTATACTTGAAGCACTTTGTCAAAGCAGACACCAAGGCCACGGCTGGACAGAAATAGACTCGAGGACAAACAAAACAAGGAAAGAAATGTGGTTTGCTGGACTGAAAAGGCATTTAACAGGATGTGTCCTCATGAGTAAGTTCATGAACTGCTTCCAAAGGAATCACTTTCCATCAATATTCCCATTAGGTATCAAACAGGACATGTTGAACTTAATGTAGTTAAAGTAGAAAGATTTTATTTGCCTGCTTTTGTTGGTGTCAGCTCTCATTTCTACCCTGTTCTCCATGAAAAATATTTTTTCTTTCCATTCTGGATCATAAAACTCAACGCTTCCAGATGGTTCCAAGGGAGTTCAAGGGACAACTCTGATCCTGCCTGTCTCACACTCTCAATCATCTTTATCTTTGTCCAAGGACCTCATCCTTCCCAGCATCCTCCTATTGCTGTGTTCTGCTGCGAGGTTGTTAGGGACGGCATAGGTTATGTATGGTACGTATAAATCTCCTGATTGTTTCCATATGCAGAGTAGACTGGCACGGCGTACGCTCTACACGAACACAACAAGTGGGAGGAGGAAGAGGAGGAGGAGAAGGAAGGAAAGAGCATGAGACCTCTGTCTGTCTGGCTGCTTCTGTTGCTGAAGTGAGACAAAGCAGCTGCAAAACTGCTGTGGAATGCTGGAGATCTGAAATGTTTTTTCCCCCAAAAGAGACAAATAGTTTCTCGGGATTCCAAGAACATAAACCAAATACGTACTAAAATTGGAACAGCTTCGTATTTGTTCCTCTTTCTGAATGTTGAGGTCTTGGCCTTGCCTTAGGTTTTGCACACATTCCTTGCAGTCTTTCACAGGTTTTTTTTCTTCCCTGTCTTGTTACATTTACATTTATTTATTCATTCAGCAATGAAGTACAAGTGAAGGAGAATCGGATCCAAGAGCATTTCTCAAAACCCCAACCTAGGCTTGCTATCAGTTCTGAAATTGCAACAACTTTCCAGACAAAAGCTTGACCGCTAACTGACACATGATGACAGAAACTCAAGAGACTGTGTCATGAGTTATGGACGGTTCATTCAAATAAAGGTATAAAAATAAGGCACTTTCTATTCCTGTTCATTTCCTTAACCACGTGCTGCAATGGTTAGCTCTGTCGTCTCACAGCAAGAAGGTTCCAAGTTCCCTTTCTATGTGGAGTTTGTATGTTCTCCCTGGGTCTGTGTGGGTTTCCTCCAGGTGCTCCAGTTTCCCCCACAGTCCAAAGACATCGTCGGCTGTCCATCTCTAGTGATGATGACCGCTTCATTAGGATGTGCAGAAATGCAGATGGGCTGCGAGGCCCACACCAGAGCAACTGAGTCACCTGCAACAGCGGCACAAACGGCCCGGCTGAGCCACCACAGAATGTCTCGCCTCGTGAGCTCTCGTACACTATTCTCTCCTAACGAAGCGCCTTGCACAGTCAGGTAAGACAAACGATGTCATGTCCCCATCGTGCTGGACCTCCAGACCTGATTCCAAGTGCACAAAAGTGCCACAGACCTGACAGGTATGGAAGTTGCCCCACAGTGACAACTGACTTGCCGAGTGATCCTATCCGTTGGCCATTTGAGTGGCTCTTCCACATGCCATCTCGTGGTGCACTATTGACCCTGTTGGGTTCATCTGCAACATCGCATTGAAAAGCACCCTGCTGCCAGCACCTTATTGGTGATGTACTATTTAACCCATAGCTGGAACCCAGGCAGGTGCTACCACTCTGGGTCAGAGTGGACCTGCAAGCAATGGTGATTAAGGAGTAACTCCACTTTCCCCAATACTCGAGTCCTCCCAGACCTGAGACTCACCACCGGTTGCAGTTTAAAGTCATACCCAGGACATACCATTGAGTTCTTAAATCTGACTGGTCAGAAGGTGTTGATTAGTTTTCAATAACAGCACAGGTTTATATACAGTACTTAGCAAATGTTTTTGGCACCCTATTTTTTTCATACAAACTTTATTATAGATTTTTTTATGACTTCGATATTATCGAGTCAGTACAAAAACATTTTAGAGTTCCGAATGTTTGGGGGGGGGAGTTTCCAGCACAAAATTAAAAGTTTGTATCTGAGCAACATATTCCATAAGACAGCACTTTTCAGATTAAAAAAAAAAAAAACATAATGAAGGCTACTGGGTTTTGGTGTAAAATGAAGAAGTGTCCAGAAGAACTGTGGCTGGTTCTGGAAGATGTTCAGTAAAACCTACAGCTCATTTCCTAATAAAACTGGACTCACTGGACCCGAGACTAATTTTTTTTTTTTTAAAGCAAAGAATCGTCTCACACCAAATATTGACTTTGTTTCATTTATTATGGCTTACTGATTACCGCTTATAGTATTTTTTTTTTAATGTTGAAACATTTAATTTCATTAATTTTAAGCTGTTTTTGCTCTACAGCATTTCTTTACATGTGCTTCAGACTTTTGCACAGGACTGTATGCTCGAGTTTTAATTATTTTTGTTCTTTATATGGTAATTTATGAGTCAGGAGTCTTTTCAGAGCAGTGGTGGCTCAACTGGTTAATAAGTCTCTGGGTTACTCATCATGGAGGGTTAGGGTTTCGAGTCCCAGCACCACCAAGTTGCCACTGTCCAGCCCTTGGACAAGGACTTTAACCCAATCAGCTCAACTTATTCACCTGACATAGAATTGGGGGAAAAGATACCTGCCAGTGATGAAGCTGTAAATTTCAGGTTTCCTTCTGTACTCTATGTGGCTTCAGGGAGGTAAGAGACTTTGTCATATTGCTGAACAAATTTGGAATTCTTTCAGTTACAATCATGAAGCAAAATCTTTTTTTGTTGTTGTGGGGTTTTTTTTCGATACAAGTTCATCAGGAAACCATAAGGGATGCAAATTTTTTGTATTCCGTTGTAATACAATTGTTAAATAATGACATGACTAGAATGTTGCCTGAACTGGAAACTGTATGGTGTTTATATGTTCTGATTTATGCTGTTAATAATTTATCAGTTGAGTTTGATATGTCAAAAAAAAAAAAAAAAAGCTTGTTTAGAAATTTGGAAAATGGTTGTGTCATTTTGCATTTATTTGAAAGAACTTGCTCCATTTTTGGTCTTTATAGTTTACTTTTATTTTGTGTTTTGAAAAATTATTATTATTATTATTATTGTATTTCACTATTTTTTCTATTTTATCATTTTTTATTTTATTATCCATTTCATTTCCATCTATATTTGCATAGTTTTTTTTTTATCTCCATACATTGGTGCTTGAAAGTTTGTGAACCCTTTAGAATTTTCTATATATTTCTGCATAAATATGACCTAAAACATCATCAGATTTTCACACAAGTCCTAAAAGTAGATAAAGAGAACCCAGTTAAATAAATTAGACAAAAATATGATACTTGGTCATTTATTTATTGAGGAAAATGATCCAATATTACATATCTGTGAGTGGCAAAAGTATGTGAACCTTTGCTTTCAGTATCTGGTGTGACTCCCTTGTGCAGCAATAACTGCAACTAAACATTTGCTGCAACTGTTGATCAGTCCTGCACACCGGCTTGGAGGAATTTTAGCCCATTCCTCCGTACAGAACAGCTTCAACTCTGGGATGTTGGTGGGTTTCCTCACATAAACTGCTCGCTTCAGGTCCTTCCACAACATTTCCATTGGATTAAGGTCAGGACTTTGACTTGGCCATTCCAAAACATTAACTTTATTCTTCTTTAACCATTCTTTGGTAGAATGACTTGTGTGCTTAGGGTCGTTGTCTTACTGCATGACCCACCTTCTCTTGAGATTCAGTTCATGGACAGATGTCCTGATGTTTTCCTTTAGAATTCGCTGGTATAATTCAGAATTCATTGTTCCATCAATGATGGGAAGCTGTCCTGGCCCAGATGCAGCAAAACAGGCCCAAACCATGATATTACCACCACCATGTTTCACAGATGGGATAAGGTTCTTATGCTGGAATGCAGTGTTTTCCTTTCTCCAAACTTAACGCTTCTCATTTAAACCAAAAAGTTCTATTTTGGTCTCATCCGTCCACAAAACATTTTTCCAATAGCCTTCTGGCTTGTACACGTGATCTTTAGCAAACTGCAGATGAGTAGCAATGTTCTTTTTGGAGAGCAGTGGCTTTCTCCTTGCAACCCTGCCATGCACACCATTGTTGTTCAGTGTTCTCCTGATGGTGGACTCATGAACATTAACATTAGCCAATGTGAGAAAGGCCTTCAGTTGCTTAGAAGTTACCCTGGGGTCCTTTGTGACCTCGTCGACTATTACACACCTTGCTCTTGGAATGATCTTTGTTGGTCGACCACTCCTGAGGAGGGTAACAATGGTCTTGAATTTTCTCCATTTGTACACAATATGTCTGACTGTGGATTGGTGGAGTCCAAACTCTTTAGAGATGGTTTTGTAACCTTTTCCAGCCTGATGAGCATCAACAACGCTTTTTCTGAGGTCCTCAGAAATCTCCTTTGTTCGTGCCATGATACACTAACACAAACATATGTTGTGAAGATCAGACTTTGATAGATCCCTGTTCTTTAAATAAAACAGGGTGCCCACTCACACCTGATTGTCATCCCATTGATTGAAAACACCTGACTCCAATTTCACCTTCAAATTAACTGCTAATCCTAGAGGTTCACATACTTTTGCCACTCACAGATATGTAATATTGGATCATTTTCCTCAATAAATAAATGACCAAGTATAATATTTTTGTCTCATTTGTTTAACTGGGTTCTCTTTATCTACTTTTAGGACTTGTGTGAAAATCTGATGATGTTTTAGGTCATATTTATGCAGAAATATAGAACATTCTAAAGGGTTCACAAACTTTCAAGCACCACTGTATGTTTATTTCTGTGAATTGTCACTTCATCTTTTTTGAATGTACAATGTGTATGAAAAGTACTTCATAAATAAATTGTCCATTATTATAATTATTTTTAGCAGTAGTAGTATTACTGTGTTGCTGAATTTCTCCTATTCTAGATAACGTAGAACTGCATATAAACTTTAAAGGTAGACTGCCTTTCGGATTTTTCAAGTTTAAGTCATAAAAAGAACTTTCCCCGACACCCAGTTATTTTTGTTTAGTGGACCGAAAGCTACTGAATTCAAATCACAGACTTCCAATTGTATTCATTTTTAAAAAAAAATAGAACAATTAATGAATTTAAGGCCATGTGGCCCTAAATTCTCCGCTATTTTTTCCTGCTTCACCATGACCCAATACAAGATACTACATCATGCATGACGTGGTGGGCTTTCCCCGTTCACGCAAGGCATTGTGGGATACAAATTTGAAACAGGAGAGAAAAATGGAGGACGTGAGTGTGCGAATGAAACATGAAAGACCGACTACAGTAACGGAAAGCGAGAAGAAAAGACGTTATGTTATATACGAAGGAAAGGAAACGCAGGACCAAACTAATAAATATCAGCGGTCAGCGACAGAATGATGGAACGGTCAGTGCACGCTCAAAGGTAAACCTGCATATGCACATGCGCACACACACACGGACTTCCTCTGTCTGCTTGACTGCACGAAGTGAGCGATTTCATGCACATTATTTGCTTTAATCCCCTCAAATTAAATAACCTCCCAGCCACAGAATGGACTGATATTTTGTGAGATATTACAGAAATAAACATACATCACAATGATCGAATTTCAGAGGGAACTAAATTTCGCCGCTTTTATGAAATCAATCAAAAGGCCGTCTAGCTTTAATTGAAAATCATTAAGAACATTTTGTTCTGATTTCTTTATTTTCAACTGCACCAGAACATGAACATGTGCAATATCGGGATATTGAGGGGGTTTTTTTGTTGTTGTTTTTTTTTTTTCTGGATTCTGGCATACCAACTACCAGCTCCCCTGCCTGTCAGCCAAAGCTCAATAAACTCTCAGCGTGTGGTTTATGAGAAGGAGAACAGAAGAGACGGAGAGCAGCGAGACAGACGAGGACAGGAGAACAGTCTGGACTGAGGGATTTGGCCAGAACCTAGCTGACATTTTGATAATGAACCCGTCTCAGTTGAGAAGGATGAGAATCATCTCACACACACACACTTATTAAGCATTGTTTCCTTGACATTATTAGCAAAGTAAGGGCCTCCTGTATGAGAGAAACGAGTATCCCTGAATTTCAGACCAATTAAAGCATTTAATCATCGAGGAAAACAAGGAAACAATGCAACTTATCAACCAGTCAGACTTTTCGCCACATCAGCACAAAAACACGAGCATGTAATGATTTTTCACTTCAGATTTGTGTCACTTAGTTATACAGTTGTGGTCAGAAGTTTACATACAGTGACATGAATGTCATGGTAATATTTGGGCTTTCAGGAATTTCTTTGAACTGTTTTTCTGTGGCCGAATGATTGTACAGCATATGTCTTTAATAAAAAAAAAACACTAGAATTTGGTGCACAAGTTTTAATTTTCTTTGGGTTTTCTGAAATCAATACAGGGTCAAAATTATACATACAGCACACCTAATATTTGGGTAAAATGCCTCTTCGCAATATTCACCTTGACCAAACATTTTTGTTTACCATGAACAAGCTTCTGGCAGAATTCCGGTTGGATATTTCACGACTCTTCATGGTAGAATTGGTAGAGTTCAATTAAATTTATTGTTTTTTTTCCTTGGCATGGACCCAACTTATAAGCACGGTCCATATATTTTCAATAGGGTTGAAGTCAGGACTTGTTTTAAGCTCAATATTAGCCTGCTTTATCCTCCACAACCAGCTCTGATGCGTGTTTGGGTTCATTGTCCTGTTGGAACTCCCAAATCATGTTTAAGTTTCTGATGGTTTATGCTGAAGAATTCTGAGGTAGTCCTCCTTCTTCATTATTCCACCCACTTTGTGCAATGAACCAGTTCCACTGGCAGCAAAACAGCCCCAGAGCATGATGATCCTACCACCACCACCAGCTGGTACAGTGTCCCTCTGTACATGGTGGTCATTGTGGCCAAACAATTCAATCTCTGTCTCATCTGACCATACAGCTTTCCTCCAGAAGGCTTTTTCTTTGTCTGTGTGGTCAGCTTCAAACTTTAGTTAAGCTTGAAGGTGTCAATTTTGGAGCAGGGGGTTATTTCTTGGATAGCAGCCTCTTAGTCCATGGTGATCTGAACTGTAGACAGTGATCCCTCAGCTTCCAGTTCATGGCAGGGCTGTGCCATGGTGGTTCCCAGGTTGTTCCTGACCATCCAAACCAATTTCTTTTCAGCTGAAGGTAACAGTTTGGGTTTTCTTGAAGCAAAGTGGCTTGGCAAAGTGACTACACCTCACAATAACTTGGATACAATTGTTTGAACTGATCTTGGGATCTGCAGTTGTTTAGAAATGGCTCCAAGAGGCATTCCGGAGTTGTGTACATCTGCAATCCTCTTTCTCAGATCTGCACTGAGCTCCTTGGACTTTCCAATTTTACTGTGTGTTGGTCAATCCATTGAGTGCTGTAAACAAACCCTTTTTATGAAGGCACAGAGAAGCTACCAGCTGTAGTCAATCATGATCACTAACAAAGTTAAGAGACCTCAGCATTGACAAGATGAGACATTTTGGAAGTTTCAGCACCTCTGAATTAATAATCTAAGTGAGTGCATGTAAATTTTTGACCCTGTATGTATAATTTTGAGCCTGTGTTGATTTCAGAAAACCCAAAGAAAATTAAAACTTCTGCACCAAATTCTAGTGCGTTTTTTTTTTTAAGATGTATGCTGTACAATCATTCTGCCACAGAAAAAGAACAGTTCAGAGAAATGACTGAAAGCCCAAATATTGCCATGACATTCATATCCAAGATGACGTTCATGTCACTGTATGTAAATGTCTGACCACAACTGTATTTAACTTGTCTAAAGGAGCAGTGTTCTTTACGCACGCTGAGGACAGCAGCCTGGTTGGAAAAGTTGGCCGTATTAAGTGTTTTGAGGTCGCGCTTGGGCTTGAGGCTGTTACTGAATTGACGTGTGTATGATTCAGCCAAACACATGGTCACGGCACAAACACACTGCACGTGGCGTACAGATGTCAAGCGAGTCATCTGTCCTTCAGGTTTAAACATGGTTAAAATGATACAAACATGAAGAAAAAAAATCATAAATCTGCTCAGAAAATATTGGATTTGAGATTCAAAATTGCACATAACTACAAAAACAAGTGTTGTATTAAACAATCTCAGTCGAACCTGATGATGTTTTGTGCCGCTGTACCCAATCCAGCTCATGGTTCAGATGTGTTGTACGGTCTGAGATCCTTTTCTGCTCACCATGATTGTCAAGAGTGGTTATTTGAGTTACCTACCGTAGCATTTCTGCCAGTTTGATCCAGTCTGTCCATTCTCCTCTGCACGGTCTCATCCTGCACAACTGCTTCTCGCTGGATGTCACTGGGTTTTTCGTTTCATCAGATTGGTTTGTCTGAACATCCCAGGAAATCAGTACATCCTGAAAGACCATCTGACACCAACATCCACATCACGGTCACTGAAACATCACATTTTTTTTCCTGATTCTGATGCTTGATGTGAACAAACTCTTGGAAAACTATTTGCATGAGTATATGTCTTGAGATATATATATATATATATATATCTCAGGCTTGTAGTATTCGAGCCCTAATTTTAAGGACTCGTGACTCAACTTGGACTTGAGCACTGATGACTCGGACTTGTTCATTAACTGCATTTGGACTCGGATTTTTTCTTCACTTTTTGTAACATGCCGTAATAATTTGGCATATTTACAACCCCGATTCCAAAAAAGTTGGGACAAGGTACAAATTGTAAATAAAAATGGAATGCAATAATTTACAAATCTCAAAAACTGATATTGTATTCACAATAGAACATAAACAACATATCAAATGTCGAAAGTGAGACATTTTGAAATTTCATGCCAAATATTGGCTCATTTGAAATTTCATGATGGCAACACATCTCAAAAAAGTTGGGACAGGGGCAATAAGAGGCTGGAAAAGTTAAAGGTACAAAAAAGGAACAGCTGGAGGACCAAATTGCAACTCATTAGGTCAACTGGCAATAGGTCATTAACATGACTGGGTATAAAAAGAGCATCTTGGAGTGGCAGCGGCTCTCAGAAGTAAAGATGGGAAGAGGATCACCAATCCCCCTAATTCTGCGCCGACAAATAGTGGAGCAATATCAGAAAGGAGTTCGACAGTGTAAAATTGCAAAGAGTTTGAACATATCATCATCTACAGTGCATAATATCATCAAAAGATTCAGAGAATTTGGAAGAATCTCTGTGCGTAAGGGTCAAGGCCGGAAAACCATACTGGGTGCCCGTGATCTTCGGGCCCTTAGACGGCACTGCATCACATACAGGCATGCTTCTGTATTGGAAATCACAAAATGGGCTCAGGAATATTTCCAGAGAACATTATCTGTGAACACAATTCACCGTGCCATCCGCCGTTGCCAGCTAAAACTCTATAGTTCAAAGAAGAAGCCGTATCTAAACATGATCCAGAAGCGCAGACGTCTTCTCTGGGCCAAGGCTCATTTAAAATGGACTGTGGCAAAGTGGAAAACTGTTCTGTGGTCAGACGAATCAAAATTTGAAGTTCTTTATGGAAATCAGGGACGCCGTGTCATTCGGACTAAAGAGGAGAAGGACGACCCAAGTTGTTATCAGCGCTCAGTTCAGAAGCCTGCATCTCTGATGGTATGGGGTTGCATTAGTGTGTGTGGCATGGGCAGCTTACACTTCTGGAAAGACACCATCAATGCTGAAAGGTATATCCAGGCTCTAAAGCAACATATGCTCCCATCCAGACGACGTCTCTTTCAGGGAAGACCTTGCATTTTCCAACATGACAATGCCAAACCACATACTGCATCAATTACAGCATCATGGCTGCATAGAAGAAGGGTCCGGGTACTGAACTGGCCAGCCTGCAGTCCAGATCTTTCACCCATAGAAAACATTTGGTGCATCATAAAATGGAAGATACGACAAAAAAGACCTAAGACAGTTGAGCAACTAGAATCCTGCATTAGACAAGAATGGGTTAACATTCCTATCCCTAAACTTGAGCAACTTGTCTCCTCAGTCCCCAGACGTTTACAGACTGTTGTAAAGAGAAAAGGGGATGTCTCACAGTGGTAAACATGGCCTTGTCCCAACTTTTTTGAGATGTGTTGTCATGAAATTTAAAATCACCTAATTTTTCTCTTTAAATGATACATTTTCTCAGTTTAAACATTTGATATGCCATCTATGTTCTATTCTGAATAAAATATGGAATTTTGAAACTTCCACATCATTGCATTCCGTTTTTATTTTTACAAGTTGTACTTTGTCCCAACTTTTTTGGAATCAGGGTTGTATATCTACATTTTTGTACCAATTTCATACAAGAGTGTCACACCTGGGCGGCACGGTGGTGTAGTGGTTAGTGCTGTCGCCTCACAGCAAGAAGGTCCGGGTTCGAGCCCCGTGGCCAGCGAGGGCCTTTCTGTGCGGAGTTTGCATGTTCTCCCCATGTCCGCGTGGGTTTCCTCCGGGTGCTCCGGTTTCTGCCACAGTCCAAAGACATGCAGGTTAGGTTAACTGGTGACTCTAAATTGACCGTAGGTGTGAATGTGAGTGTGAATGGTTGTCTGTGTCTATGTGTCAGCCCTGTGATGACCTGGCGACTTGTCCAGGGTGTACCCCGCCTTTCGCCTGTAGTCAGCTGGGATAGGCTCCAGCTTGCCTGCGACCCTGTAGAACAGGATAAAGCGGCTAGAGATAATGAGATGAGATGGGTGTCACACCTGCATGCCTTGGTGCGTGCTTGAGATGGACTCTCAGGCACACTCCAGACAGCGTGCGTGCACCAAGCAGACTCTCACGCGCGCCACAAACAACCTGCGTCTGCACAGGATTAAGGTGCAATCTGCACCCTGATATAAAAACTGTGAAAACACACTTACTTTGCGAAGTCTTGAGTTGCACTGACGACACATTACCAAGCCTTATTTACTTGTTTGGGTTCCTGATCCCCAATTTCCTGTTTCTCGTCTTTGATTCTGCCGAGTCTACGATAGCCTGTTTGTGCCTCACTCGACCTATTGCATGTTTCACTGTTATATGATTTTGCCTGCCGTTCTGGATTGTTTACCGTCTTCACTTGTATTAATAAACACACCTTCTGCACTTACATCCGTCTCCCAAACGTCTCTGACGGAACACTTCACACTCTCTGATAAAGAGAAGCACATTCACCTATTCATACGTCATGTTCAGGAACAAACTAATGTTAATGGCGCTGAAACAACCACCGTCAAATGGTGCGGTTGGAGTCTTGTTCTCGGACTCAACTTGAAATTTTCTCTAATGATTCTGATTTGAACACCAGGGACTCGAGGTTTAGTGACTTGACTACAACACTGATTATGTGTATACACACACACACACACACACACACACACACACACACACACAATATATATAGCAGTGGTCTTCCTCAGCCATTTCAGTCCTGTTAGCATGAAAAACACCAAAGACTTGAAATACTTTCTACAACACTGCATGACCTTGATTAAGACGGATAGTTCTCTGTTCTGACTGTGTGTCTGTGCACACAAAAATGACCCAATGTTCCAGTTTACAAACACGCCCGTCCTTGAATCTTCCTCCTTTCCCTCAGGGGTTTCCATAGAAACCAGTAGAGGAAGCTTGTGTGTGTGTGTGTGTGTGTGTGTGTGTGTGTGTGTGTGTGTGTGTGTGTGTGTGTGTGTGTTCGTTCTGCAGGTAAGAAATCCTCATCACCTAACTGAGGATCTTAATTTTAGTCAGCCATCAGGTGTAAAGTTAAAACCTGCTGTAGAGTTGTAAAGGTTTTTGTGATACTCAGCAACAACAAATATTTGAATACCTATAAATATGAGAAATGCTTTGGGTTTTTTTTTTCTTCCTGTGAGACGAGCAAAAAGATGAGATTCGGGTTCAGATGTCAACTGTGAATCATGCATTTTATTCTCATTCACATCGCAGCTATGGATATGCTTCATAACAAATAACATACTCAAGGAAATGAGGTCTCGCATCAAATAAGATTTGTATAGAATTACAGTGTTTATTTCTTGGGATGAACAAAAGAATGATCATTTTATAATTAGATAACGTTTAGGTTATCTACTGTTTTTTTTTATATTAAAGAAAAGTAATAATGTAGCAGTCGGTAACTTTTAAATCCTTCCCTATGACCCATTTCAATTAACACGCCTTCTCTTTTCCACCAAGCAAACCCAATGATATCCCTTTTCCACCAACAGGAAATGGGTTCCGTTCTGGTTCCTGCGCCAAATTCTGAACCCTTCGGAGCATTTTGATCAAAAATAAATTGAACCTGAAAAGTTGGTTCACAAAATATAGCTGGTTTTCCCAGCGTAAACTGTGATGACATCATTGGGTGCATCATTAGTATGGAGAGGAATCAGAGTGCAGCAATGGATTCAAAGGATACATCTTCAGAAAAAAATGGAACAAAAAAAGTGTTGCCAGGCAAAACAAACCTCGCCCGGTAGCACTTATGATGAATATGAAAGAAGATATCGCCAATAAATAAATAAATAGGTACCCTATGGGTACATGTCGTTACTGCTTAAAAATAAAATAGTTTTCTGATCCCATGTCCATACAGTAAATATAGCACATATATTTTACTCTACGAGTCAGTAGCCACAAAAATGAAGCGTAAACCAAAAATGAACAATTTAAAAATCACAGAAGTACAAAAATATACCAAGTGTCTATACGTTATATTATTCTACTCTTACATCTTACAGTTTTTGAAACTGAAACCTCCGAACCAAGGCTGACATACACACGCTGTCGCTGTGACCCAAACTCTTATTTCCCGGAAATGGCCCGACGCTAGAGCTCAATGGAACGCACTTTCCTTCTGTAATAAGCATAAGCATGTCTGAAAGCGATTTCTTTAGTCTAGTCCGTTTATTTCGAATGGTGAACCGAATTGTATACACTTGCCGGCCATTTTAATCAGAACACGTGTATGCACATGCAGTATTGTTACACTCATTCTTACAGCACGATGATGTAGTGGCTAGTGCCTCTATGTGAGGCAGTAGACACAATAAAAATTATTTTGACCTTTTTGGTGGCCTTGACCAGATGACTCTCAAAATGTTGGAGGTTCTATTTGAGACCAATGCCCATCTATCCTGAAAGTTTCATAAAGATTGATCCAGCCCTTTTCCCGAAATATCGTTAACAAAAAAACCCGACCAAAAACAATGCCTCGCCCAGCTTACTCCGTAGCGGGCGAGGTCATAACAGAACAAAAGCTCTGAGGTAACCAGTACGCATTGACATCTTGCTACTACTCTTTACTCCTGTTGTGAATTGTGCTGCAGCAGCTTCCATTCAAGATCCATCCTTGATTACAACGGTTCTGATCAAAACTGGTGAAAATGTGGGTTGGTTCGCAAATTGGCACCAAGGGTCAAAGAATCCTGAACGGAACCAGTTCAAGAACCCATTCCCTATTGGTCGAAAAGGGGCCAGAGTGAGCTTAAAAGTTTTATGCTTAAGAGTACCATCCAAGCAACAGGAAAAGGAAAAGTACAGTTTCGTACATTTTTTTGCCGAGAGCGTAACTGCATTTGGATAATTTGGCTTTGAATTTTTACAGGATATTATATTTACACTACTGTTCAAAAGTTTGGGGTCACCCAGACAATTTTGTGTTTTCCATGAAAAGTCACACTTTTATTTACCACCATAAGTTGTAAAATGAATAGAAAATATAATCAAGACATTTTTCTGGCCATTTTGAGCATTTAATCGACCCCACAAATGTGAGGCCCAAAAAAAAAAAAAAGTGTGTGTGTTTCCGGTTACGTAGATTTCAAAACTAGGGTCAGTAGGCAGGCTTTTTTTTTTGAATTTTTTTTTCAAGATGGCTGCCATAACCTATATTTAGACAGGAATAATTTCACAAAATATAATGAATTTCTTTGCAGGTCACCTGAGTTACCACCTTCTGATGAATCTGATGCAGCATGAGACACCTTTTAACATGAATTTTTCTGTAAATATAACAGCTCAATACACCATGAGAGAGAGAGAGAGCAGCCCCGCCCCTCTCTGCTACCTGAGTGGAGCTCATCGCCTTGGTAACGGTGCAGGGAAAAGACACAATATAACAAGCAAAGAGCGCTTTTTCTCAGAGTTCCCTCTCCTCGAACAACGCTGATTTACACGGAAACGGAAGGAGCTATTCACAAAATTCTTTCACATTGAGCGCTACAAGGCTCCCATGAACACATTAATGTAATTTTTTCTGTCCCTAGTGTAAAAAATGTGGACACTAGAGCGAGTTAAAAACAAGTGACTTTTCTGATTTTGCAGTAAAAGCGCTGCCACGTTTATAATGTGAGTCTATGGGAGAGCGCGGCTGTCCTCTCCTTACTTTCAGGCTTCTCATTCAAAAACTAAATCCTATCACTCAGGGAGACACTTGTCTTGATTCACACAATGTGTGACTACAACTTTTGAGAAAGTTGTGTGTGTAGAGTGAAAATTGTGGCTGAGAAAACAGTTTAAATGAGAAAGTTAGAGCTTGTTTTTCAAGCTGCCTACACTCTAAACTCCACTGGTGTGTAACGCAATTGACACCCATTATAAAGTGTGAATTTCCCCAGATGTGCTCATGGTGTTTGATCTGTGACTGATCAAAAAGTATAGAACCTAGCAAAAAAGTTGAATGCCAGATCCACACAGGAGAATTTTGTCTCTGTTTTAAAGTTTGAATCATGTCTCTAGGTGAAAGACAAAAGCGTTATCTCTGCTTCTGTTCCCTCCGACAGCCCCGACACACTACTGCCTCCGCCAAGTGTGCGCACACACCGCATGTGCGGTTCAGTTTGACATTATTGTCAGTCCGTTAGATAAACATTTAATTTTATTAAAATCGAAAATTAATATTTAGAGCCTGTGGGCTACAAAAATAAGTCATTAAAAGTAGCCGGCTGGACTTAATTGTGTAGTCGGCTGTATGGCCGGCAGCCGGCGCTTGTGGAAAACCCTGATTTTCCCAGTGAGTGACAAAAACTTCCGGTCCACGCGGTTGGGTTATATGTAAAAGTCGCGACTGGGAAAAAAACGAAAAAAAAGTTTAGGGTTGGGCAGTATGGATTAGGGTCGGTCGGGTAACCGGAAACACACTTTTTTTTTTTGGCCTGATGCTCCAGAAACTCAATCTGCTCAAAGGAAGGTCAGTTTTATAGCTTCTCTAAAGAGCTAAACTGTTTTCAGCTGTGCTAACATGATTGTACAAGGGTTTTCTAATCATCAGGGGTTAAATTGGGCCGGGGCTGTCCGGGGCTGAGCCCCGGCACATAAGCTCGGAGCGGGTGGCATATGATCACGCACACATCAAAAGCAACAAACCCTTTTCACGATTTTCAGTTCTGAATAATTAAATATCGTTTTATTAATCAATAAACCCATGACTTTTATGAGATAGATCATAGTTTTCCTGATAACAAGACGACCTGTCAAAGCTATTTAGAACAGAACTTGCGATCAGAGATTCTGGTTTCTGGAACACTGCGTGGGTTGCCAATTCCGCTTTTTATAAGCGACTTTGGGGTTTCTTTTTTTGTGAGCTCGCTTTAAAAAAAAATCAGAAGTCGTGGTTTGCGGGTTTTTGGGCTTGTGTTTCAGCGTTGTGACTTGTTTATAATTTTCTCCGTACACCGTCTCCCCTTTTACCTGCATACGATCCTAATCCATCAGAGGTGCTTGAACGAACTGTCTGTGCATTTGGCGAGTTCAATTTCAATTTTCATAGTCCTATGTATTCAATTATTTATTTGGCATGTGGTGCTTTTTGTATTGTCTAGAACATACATAAGATGAGCATATTATAGCAGCAAAATAGAAGCACAATCATTTGAATGCAGCAAAACTTTTGCTGCATTCAAATGATTGTGCTTCTATTTTGCTGCTATAATATGCTCATCTTATGTATGTTCTAGACAATACAAAAAGCACCACATGCCAAATAAATAATTGAATACATAATAATAATAATAATAATAATAATAATAATAATAATAATAAATGCTTCCAATGTTATAGTGTTGTTTGTATTTGGTTGCATTCACTGCATGAATATATTTGATTGACAATTTGACTGACAGTGTTTTGGCATATTTAACATTTATCCTCCAAAATAAATCAACTGTTTTGGTTTAAGATTGTGCAAGCCTTCAAATTTTCTCACTGAACATTTCTCCTTCACATTTTTCACCTGTAGGCATGTGACAAGATTTAACATGATATTGCTCAACCTACCTCTGTAAAGTCAGCTAACAACTTATTAAAATGCACCAGAATTCAGCAAATAACATGTATGATAATAAAAAACTTCTGGGGGAGGACCCCCAGACCCCCCACTAATCATTTCCTTCAAACCAATGTACAACAACCTGTACAATCTGTTACATTGGCCAACCAATCTACATTCAAACTGCCATAATGTGTAGGGGGGCACTACAAGACACACATAGGCCTACAACACACAGATAAGGTGTATATCTCTGTGCAATATGATATGGTTATCAAATTAGAGGGTTATTTTCCAAAAAGTATATTGGGGCAGGGCGGCGGGGGCTGGGGCGGGTACGAGGCAGAGCCCCCCCACATAACCAATCCCAATTTAACCCCTGATAATCATCCATTAGCCTTCTGAGGCAATGAGCAAACACATTGTACCATTAGAACACTGGAGTGATAGTTGCTGGAAATGGGCCTCTATACACCTATGGAGATATTGCACCAAAAACCACACATTTGCAGCTAGAATAGTCATTTACCACATTAGCAATGTATAGAGTGGATTTCTGATTAGTTTAAAGTGATCTTCATTGAAAAGAACAGTGCTTTTCTTTCAAAAATAAGGACATTTCAAAGTGACCCCAAACTTTTGAACGGTAGTGTACGTTTATCATCATTATTTAATACCATATGTAACCATTGATAAAGCAAAAGTCTAAATCAGTTCTATTACAATTAAAATCTCATTTGGACAGCAGAAGGTCAGGGGTTGAAGTTTTTCACTTGTGACAGGAAGGTTGCGTGGTCAAATCCCATGTTCGAGACATCCTTCAGGCTTAGGTTTGTGCATTTTCCAGCTCTAAACTTGCACAGAAAAAGTGAAAGCACTTTCTATCGAGCAGTCTGTCTGAAGAACGTTACAGCAAATTAAATCTCAGATTGAGGGAGAAATTCTCCTAGTGTTCCACGCTGATGTATTTTCTCAGGTCAGGATGACAGGTGAAGACGTTATCCTGACCTGGGAAACAATGCGGACATTTTCCTTCTCGAGCACTGATCAAGGGACAAATACACTCACCGGCCACTTTAACAGGAACTTGTTCTTCATTCTCAGATCCCTGTTCCTACAGGAGTGGAACCCAGTGTGGTCTTCTGTTGCATGCTGAGATGCTTTTCTGCTCACCACGATTGTAAAGAGTGATTATATGAGTTGCTGTATCCTTCCTGGCAAAAAAGCTCGAACCAATCTGGTCATCTTCCTCGGACCTCTTTTATCAACAAGGCGTTTGTTTCCACCCACAGAACTGTCACTCACTCAACTCGACATTTTTTGTTTTTCGCACCATTCTGTGTAAACTCTAGAGACTGTTGTGTGTGAAAACCCCAGGAGATCAGCAGTTTCTGAAATACTCAAACCAACACCCATCTGGCTCAAATGCCACAGTGGAAGAAAGTCACACTTCATTGTGAGATCACAATTTGTCCCCATTGTGAACATTAACTGAAGCTCTTGATGTGTATCTGTATGATTTTATGTATTATGCTGCCGTCACGGTGGTGTAGTGGTTAGCGCTGTCGCCTCACAGAAAGAAGGTCCTGGGTTCGAGCCCCGGGGCCGGCGAGGGCCTTTCTGTGTGGAGTTTGCATGTTCTCCCCGTGTCCGCGTGGGTTTCCTCCGGGTGCTCCGGTTTCCCCCACAGTCCAAAGACATGCAGGTTAGGTTAACTGGTGACTCTAAATTGAGCGTAGGTGTGAATGTGAGTGTGAATGGTTGTCTGTGTCTATGTGTCGGCCCTGTGATGACCTGGCGACTTGTCCAGGGTGTACCCCGCCTTTCGCCCATAGTCAGCTGGGATAGGCTCCAGCTTGCCTGCGACCCTGTAGAACAGGATAAAGCGGCTAGAGATAATGAGATGAGATGCTGCCGTCAAAGGATTGGCTGATTAGAGACCTGCATAAAACAGGGTTCCTAATTAAGCGGCCAGTGAGCGTATAAGCTCGAGCCACGTAGAACATTGGAAAAAAAAAAACAACTTTCAGCCTGCGTGCAAAGTTGTTCAGATGTTTATGACCTCAGGCTGGAGCTTGCTGCTGTTCTAAGAGAACTGCAAGGACAAACGTGACGACGTAGTTGAAGGATTTCTGTCGTTATGTAATAAACCTTTCCAAGTTTCTTTTCTTTTCATCGTACTGACTTTCTGTTGAGCTTCAAAAACAAAAAACAGATCTCCTACCAAAAGTCTCAGAACTGTCATACTTTGTTGGATCCAAAATAAACGAGAATTAAAGCTATGAGTGCTAACAGAACGCTGAATTACGGAAATTCATGCCAGTTTGCAATCAGTAGATCACAGTGTTGATTCATAGGGTTGAGAGGTTTGTTTTCATTTTTTGTTTTTTGTTCCCTCAAATTGAGACTGTCCAGAGTTGGAAATTAAATTTCTCCAAAAACAAAAAACTCCAATCTGGACAAGATAGACTGATTATATAAAGATGAAGCTGTATTATGTATCAGCTCCGTAAGAAACTCCGCTCCTCGTTGTAAACGTAACTTTTATACGAGTCAGCTAGTGCACATTCTTGGGATATAAGAATATATTGCTTATTTCCTGGCATAGAATGATCGAAGGAATCTTGGTAGAACTTTATCTTACACACCGATATAGTTTATACATTGTTTAGTTGAAATCTGAAATGCCAGGCTTATTTCAAGATGACTCTTATTGTTTAAATTTGAGCCTTTTTTTTAATAGATTATCTACATTTAAAATTGACCCTTTTTATTAAAAGCTGCATCGCTTTACTTTAAAGTTGACCCTTTTTTAATGTTCACCATTTTTTATTTCAAGATGACTCTTTTGAATTGACTCTTTTACTTTAAATGCTGATTCTTTTGAGTTAAAGTTGACTTTTTAAAGGTAATCGCTTTTATTTAAAGGAGTCTTTTTAAATAGGTTATCTTTATTTCGAGTTGTTTGGTTTTACTGAAAGTTGACCTATTTTATTAAAGCTGCCTCTCTTGATTTAAATTTAACTCTTTTTATTTAAAGATGACTCTTTTTGATTGACAGTTGACTCTTTTTATGTAAAGCTGCCTTTTGAGTCAGTTGACTTTTTTAAAGTTAATCCCCTTTATTTAAAAATGACTCTTTTTACTTAAAGATGATTCTTTTTGATTGACTCTTTTGTGGGCGGCACGGTGGTGTAGTGGTTAGCACAGTCGCCTCACAGCAAGAAGGTCCGGGTTCGAGCCCCATGGCCGGCGAGGGCCTTTCTGTGCGGAGTTTGCATGTTCTCCCCGTGTCCGCGTGGGTTTCCTCCGGGTGCTCCGGTTTCCCCCACAGTCCAAAGACATGCGGTTAGGTTAACATTGGACGGCCTTGGGCTGAGGTGGCCTTGAGCGAGGCACCTAACTCCCAACTGCTCCCTGGGCGCTGTTAGCATGGCTGCCCACTGCTCTGGGTATGTGTGTGCGCTCATTGCTCACGTGTGTGTGTGTGCATGTTCACTGCTTCAGATGGGTTAAATGCAGAGAGGAAATTTCACAAGTGTGTGATGAATAAAGTTGTGCTTTCCTTCTCGCTTTTTGATTTAATGCCGACTCTTTTCATTGACAGTTGACTCTTTTTATTTAAAGCTGCCTTTTGAGTTAAAGTTGACTTTTTTTAAAAGGCAATCCCCTTTATTTAAAGATTTTTGGGTAAGTTTGTTGGGGTCACGAAAGTGAAACGTTTTTCGTCTCAAAACAGTACGTGTTCAAAAGAGTGATACATTTGCATCACAAAACCGTTGCCAAATAAAAAGTCAGACCTCGAAATCGCTTGGCACTATTTTCTCTCCCTCGGTATCACTGCGCGCTGTCATGTTGACATCTGCGCAGGAATCAACACCTTTCCCATTGTTTGGCAGTGATTAGGAGTTCAGATCAGTGGCGCTAACAAGCTAATTTGAGAGAAGAACAGCGACAAATTTATCACCTTCTATAACCTATACAATAATATATTTGTGAAAATGGTGCGCACTTGCGACTATCCAGGCTGTAGCAACAAAGATGTGGCTGAATCTCCGCACACATTTCACCGTCGTAGTCAGACATGTTGTCGCTAACTTTGCTAGCAGTAAACAATGTAGTGATGTGTCGGTCGCGAACGATCCGGTTCAAAGAGCCGGCTCTTTGAAGTGAACGACGGGAGCCGGCTCTTCGGTGGGAGCCGAGTTGGGGAGCCGAATTAGTTTTTTGTCCTTAGGTGCCTCAGAGAGAGAGACAGAGTTCAGCTCAGCTGAAGGATGATTGTCTATTTGACAACCATGATCATTGTTTTGTTGCCGTGAATTCCTAAAGCTCATGATATAAATTGTCGCTCATAAATTGACAGGTTTGGTCGGCAACCGCCTTGGCATGGCCAGATTAATCTGCGGTATACAACGAGACAGCAGTCATTATAACAGGAGCATATTTGCTGTTCCAGCGGCTTCTCATTACTGGTGGAGCAGAGTGCGGCACTTTTTTCTCTTTTTACATGCGCTCAAGGTGCCACATATTTTGTTGCACATTGTTCTGTATTTGTTAAAATAATTTCCAACTTTGCTTCATAGTTTCTTAGGCCTGATTTATACTTCATAATTTATTTTGTGGCATTTTGTTCAAGGTCGAGTGTGAAATAAAGCCATAAAGGATAAACAGTTGATGTCTTCTGTGTATTTTATATTGGTAATATAACACGGTTTTGCATTATGTTTGTGAGAAAATAATTTATTAATTGGTAAGTAAGTTTTATTTCTATAGCTAGAACATTGTTACACTGCTATACTTTACAAAGCTTTACAATGGCTACAAAAACTAAAAAATAAAATGGAAAACATCCTATTGATAAAATATAAATAATAATGTAATTAATTAACTAGTTAATTGCAGCAATTAAATCAAAAATAAAATCTCAGGAGCCGTTTGGGAGCCGAAAGAGCCGGCTCCTTATAGTAAGAAGAGCCAAAAGAGCTGAAATTCCCATCACTAGTAAACAATGAATGAAACAGCCGTGGCTGTCACCTGGCGGCAGCGCGCAGTGATGAGAAGGGAGAGAAAATAGTGCCAAGCGATTTCGAGGTCTGACTTTTTATTTGGCGACGGTTTTGTGATGCAAATATATCACTCTTTTGAGCACATACTGTTTTGAGACGAAAAACGTTTTACTTTCGTGACCCCAACAAACTAGCCGGACTACTTTCGTCTGGACCAAAACTGGACAAGAACTGGACTCACAGGATGCTGTCAGGGGTAAGTCAGTGTGTTTGCACGACACTATTGATGGGATGCCATACAGATTCATGTCAAAAATCCCGAACTATCCTTTTAAGTTGACTTTTTTTTAACGGTAATCCCTTTTATTTAAAGTCGACCCTTTTTCAAGGTAAATCACTTATTTAAAAATGACTTTTTAATTGACTTTTGATTTACAGTTGTTTCTTTTACTTTAATGCTGATTCTTTAGAGTTAAAGTTGATTTTTTTTAAAGGTAATCCCTTTTATTTAAAGCTGACTCTTTTCAAATAGGTTCTTTATTTCCAGTTGTTTCTGTTTTTATTTGAAGTTGACCGATTTTTTTTAAAGCTGCCTCTCTTGATTTAAATTTAACTCTTTATTTAAAGTTGACTCTTTTGATTTGAAGTCCTGATGATGATGATGATTTGCATGTTAGTTTTTCTCCCAGGCATTACGTCAGATTTCCCCTTAAACCCTTCTCTCTTCTTCACAAGAGCCTGTTCATGTTTATGATATATCGTACGATGATACAATTGTGTGATGATTTGAATCGATGAAATTAAAAAAATGAATCGTGATCATCAGCCTGCATAATCTCTTGGATATTCCTTGCTGTAATTGCATTGTTTAGACACCAGGCAGACTTTAATCACCCTAGGCGGAAGTAACACAGCTCTAATGCCACAAAAACACAAAAAAAAACTGATCTAAAATGGGAAATAACTGTTGTGCGATTCACTGTACAACTATATTTATTAAGAAACCAGAGCTGCCTTTTTACAAACTGATGAAATCTAAAGATAGAGAAGAGGGGGAAAAAATAATAAAAATCAAGGAAGTAAATGTTCATAAAAGTTTATTAAAAAAAGGCCTTTTTTAATAAAAGGAATATTTTACCCCAACCTTTATAAATGTGGGTAAATAATTACTGTTGGTTATTAAGAAAATGAAATAAAAGTTTTTTAATTATTATTTAACAAAAGGAATATTTCAGTTGATTTTAAAAAATAGGAAAAATGTTGCATTTATGTAATTTGTCATAAATTTTCTTCATTTAATATTTTTTTCAAAAATAGCAGGTGAAATTTGAATCATGAGCCCAGTATCATGAATTTAATAAAATCGTGAATTGGGTGAATCATCATGTAGCTCGTTCATAGTTTGTTCTCGTCCTGTACATTAAGAAAGTTATAGGACAACCAGCTGAGCTAGTAAAACATCCGCAACTTTAAATACTTGGGTACACAATCATGAACTCTGATGGCAATTCTGCATTCCTGGGTACCAGGATTGGAGTGTTTCAGAAACGGAACGAGATAAAACACATCCTCACCGACCACCGCATCCATCTATCAACTCAAGTTTCTCACAGCATGTGTTTGACCCAGACTGCTGTACAGTGTACAAGCATAGCACAATAAATGAGTAAAATCAAAGTAAAAGCAGGGCTTTCCTCATAAAATGGTAAAAGGTGGATTCAAGCGCAAAAATGCACCAGATAGGAACAACCAAGATGCAAGAGATGTTGAGGGAGAGCTAGACTGGAGCTTTAAAATATTAAACGCTGGCCTACGTGAGAAAACAAAGACCCTTCACGTTAAGCTATTCTGCGATGAACAGCAACAAAGATACACTGCACACATCTGCCGTATGGGCAACGATGAACTCCCGCAACAACTGCTGTTTGACACAAGCTCTCCTAAGTGGGAAGCCATGGCTTAATTGTTAGACAAGCAGCTTTGGGACCAAAAGGTTGCCAGTTCGATTCCCTGGGCCAGCAGGAATGGCTGAAGTGCCCTTGAGCAAGGTACCCAACCCCCAACTGTTTGATGTATGGTGGACATCACTCTGGATAAGAGCGTCTCCTAAATGCCTGTAATGTTATGTAATAAGAAGCGGACAAGATTTGAAAGATTACTGGATCTAGATGCACAAAAGATGCGGCGTACGATAATGGACAAGTCAGGCTTCATGCAACTGTTTGGTAGGAAACACCTTAAGGAGGACTTTAACTCCACAAAGGGAAATTGATGATGACCATATACTCAAGTCCAAAGTCCTTTCCTGTGCCATATGGCTCATAGGGTGGCGTCGATCTCCGTTTCCGTAGCCCTTGGCCTCTCACCTATTACATAGCTAGGGTTACAGTGGGGGGGGGCTGGTCCTCTGGTAACCACGAGAGTTTAACTCCCCACTCACATCTGTATTGCTGCGTGCCTTGCCAGATGGCAGTAGGTACCATTCTTATGATGGTCTTTGGTATGACCCAACTGCGAGTAGAACTCGCGATCTCCCGATCAAGAGATGGACACGCTAACCACTAGGCCAACTCACAGTACATGATCATATACAGTGGATATAAAAAGTGTACACACTCCATTAATTTTTTTTTTAACATCAGAAAAACTTGAGACCACGATAAATAATTTCAAAACTTTTCCCACCTTTAATGTGACCTATAACTTGTACAATTCAATTGAAAAACAAACAAATCTGTTTGGGGGAAAAACATAAAAAATAAAAAAATGTACAATAAGCTGGTTGCATAAGTCTGCACACCCTGAAACTAATACTTTGTTGAAGCACCTTTTGATTTAATTACAGCATTCTGTCTTTTTGGGTTCACACCTGCCATCAATTAAAATGACTCTGATTAACCCCAAATAAAGTTCAGACATTTACTCAGTTGCATCCTCCAGTAAAAGCCAGGGTTCACAGAGAGCTTACAAAGCATCACAGGGATCTCGTTGTTGAAAGGTATCAGTCAGGAGAAGGGGACAAAAACATTTCCACGGCATTAGATATACCATGGAGCACAGTGAAGACCATCATCAAGAAGTGGAGAAAATATGGGACAACAGTGACATTACCGAGAACTGGACGTCCCTCCAAACTTGATGAAAAGACAAGACAAAAACTGGTCGTCAGGGAGGCTGCCGAGAGGCCTACAGCAACACTGAAGGAGCTGCAGGAATTTCTGGCAAGTACTGGTTGTGTCCTACATGTGACAATCTCCCGTATTCTCCATATGTCTGGACTATGAGGCAGGGTCAAAGAAAAACATCCAGGCCCGGCTAAATTTGGCAAAAAAATAAATAAATAAATACATCAACTCTCCCAAAAGCATGTAGGAAAATGTGTTATGGTCTGATGAAACCAAGGTTGAACTTTTTGGCCACAATTCCAAAAGGTATGTTTGGCATAAAAACAACACAACACTGCGCATCACCAAAAGAACCCCATACCCACGGTGAAGCATGGTGGCGGCAGCATCATGTTTTGGGGTTGTTTTTGTTCAGCTGGAACAGGGGCTTTAGTCAAGGTGGAGGGAATTATGAACAGTTCTAAATACCAGTCAATTTTGGCCCAAAACCTTCAGGTGTCTGCTAGAAAGATGAAGACAAATTTTATCTCTCAGCACGACAATGACTCCAAAAAGTTTTGGAATAGCTTAAACAGAGCCCAGACCTAAATCCAATTGAAAATCTGTGGGGTGACCTGAAGAGGGCTGTGCGCAAGAGACGCCCAGCAATCTGACAGATTTGGAGCGCTTTTGCAAGGAAGAGTGGGCAAATATTGCCAAGTCTAGATGTGGCAGGCTGATGGACTCCGACCCAAAAAGACTGAATGCTGTAATTAAATCAAAAGGTGCTTCAACAAAGTATTAGTTTAAGGGTGTGCACACTTACGCAACCAGCTTATTGTACTTTTTTTTTTTTAATGTTTTTCCCCCCGAACATATTTGTTTTTCAATTGAATTGTACAGGTTATATGTCACATTAAAGGTGGGAAAAGTTTTGAAATTATTTATCGTGGTCTCATTTTTTTTGCATCAGAAAAACCAATCATTTTAACAGGGTGTGTAGACTTTTTATATCCACTGTACCTACCTGTTTCATCATGTTGAGTTATGAGCACACGGCCTTGATTTTTTTTTTTTTAAGTAGTGTTTAGTATTGCTATAAGACTCTGGTTATGATCATTTGGAAGTGGATTCCAACAAGATGGTCTTAGTTAGTATGTAAAATCTGGTTCTAGACATGCTGGATTGTAGTCACATGAGCGCAGCACGACCAAAACAATGACATCTGTCACCCATAAGGCCCTGCAAAACAGCAACAAGTCCTGTGCAAAGCTGAAAGCCTAACAACACTGAAGAACGGAATTAAAACAAACTGGGGAAAAGCAACTCGGTTTGTCTGTGGACATAGTTCGAATGCTTCAGTTAATTTATGTTGTGTTGATCTACTTAGCAACATAAAACCATAAAAACACTTCTATAGATTTTAACATACTTTTATCCAAATTATATAAGTAATAAAACACTTGACGGTATGCAGCTATAGGAAAATCATCAACGATGGAGTGGCCTGATGCGACACAGGCCCTGTGTCCGAAATCGCTCCCTACTCACTATATAGGGCACTACAGTATATAGTGAGGACGCCATTTTGTAGTGCTGTCCGAAGCCTTAGTGAGGATTATTTACACCCTATATAGTGCACTCAAAGTATCTCGCAATGCATCACAAAAAGTAGTGTACAACCAATGGTCACTAATCAAAGCAATATATCCCATCATGCATTGCGGTCGTGCTGAAAAAAAATCTAATTAAAAATCTCAAATTTGATTTAATAAAAGGCAACGACAAAGAAGAAATTATTCAGCCTTGATTTAAAAGAACTGAAAGATGCAGGGACTTTGTATTGATTAATGTGGGAAATACGCCCAGTATAATATGGATTTATCACAAAAATACATGCATGTGTTTATTATTTCAAAACCCACCAGCCGACTGATCTGGCACGTTTTAATTGTGCAACATTAATGATCTAAACACCAGCGCGACGGACTAGTGTCCGAAAGCGTTTTTTTTTTTTCATTTATCAGTGAGCTCACTATATAGTCCTCTATATAGTAATTCCCTACCGTATATAGTGAGTAGGGAGTAGTGAACGAGTGAGCGATTTTGGACACAGGGAGAGTCAGTACCACCCTGAATTTGACTCATTTCCTGTTATAGCACATTCTGAAGCATTTACTTCCTCTTATTTGCCAACACAGCAATGTGTACATATTAACGAACATCAAGTCATACTTTTGATCCGTTTACAGTTGTATTTAATGTTGTGGAACATTCATGAGACACATTACTGAATGTTATCACTTATGTTATCACAGTTCTAAATCGCTGTTATTTTATAAAGAAACCAGAAACCATAAAGCTGTCCATCCTATGCTGAAGACTTCCCAGTGGTGGAAAACGTTACCTTTAACCGTTACCAAGCTCTCCCAGTCATCGTTGTCGTGGTTTCCGTAACTTCGTTTCTTTTGACGGGGTGGAGTAAAGGGCCCCACGCCCAACCCCCATCCTGGAGGACCAGGGGATCACTCTTCGTCTAGCCCCTACCTTTCGACCTGTTCAGCATGGGTGGCCCTACCAGGAGTTTGAGACTCCAGCCGACATAGCTCTAGAGGTCACTGGGACACGCAAACCGCCCCACCACGAATAAGGTGGTGATCCCAAGCAGAGCGGGACCAATCAATCAATCAAACACCCGTAGGGCCTTTGCACAACTCCAGCCTATCTGGAAATCCAAGCAGTACAGCCTGAAGACCAAGCTTAGACTCTACAATAGTAAATGTCAAATCTGTGTTCCTTTATGGCTCTGAGTGCTGGCGTGTTGTGAAGTCAAATATAAACAAGATCAGTGCGTTCCATAATGGGTGTTTACGGAAGATATGCCGTATCTTTTGGCCACAGAAAGTGTCAAATGAAGAACTCTATAGATACACTACCATTCAAAAGTTTGGGGTCACTTTGAAATGTCCTTATTTTTGAAAGAAAAGCACTGTTCTTTTCAATGAAGATCACTTTAAACTAATCAGAAATCCACTCTATACATTGCTAATGTGGTAAATGACTATTCTAGCTGCAAATGTCTGGTTTTTGGTGCAATATCTCCATAGGTGTATAGAGGCCCATTTCCAGCAACTATCACTCCAGTGTTCTAATGGTACAATGTGTTTGCTCATTGCCTCAGAAGGCTAATGGATGATTAGAAAACCCTTGTACAATCATGTTAGCACAGCTGAAAACAGTTGAGCTCTTTAGAGAAGCTATAAAACTGACCTTCCTTTGAGCAGATTGAGTTTCTGGAGCATCACATTTGTGGGGTCGATTAAATGCTCAAAATGGCCAGAAAAATGGCTTGACTATATTTTCTATTCATTTTACAACTTATGGTGGTAAATAAAAGTGTGACTTTTCATGGAAAACACTAAATTGTCTGGGTGACCCCAAACTTTTGAACGGTAGTGTACACGGGTTACTACATCATCATACTGGAAATTAAGCGCCGTCTCCTGAAATGGTTGGGACACATTTTAAGAATGGCGCAGGGGTGCATACCAAAGACATCACTACAGTGGACCCCTGCTGGGAGGCGTAGGCCTGGACGACCCAAAACAATCTGGTGAAGAACAGTCCAGACCGAGCTTGAAGAGATGGGGCAAAGCCCAAAAAGTAGCAAAGGATCTCCAAGAATGGCGTCGCCGGGTCAGGGCCTTATTTCCCACCAGGGAAGAAGAGGATAAGTAAGTAAGTAAGCTCGCTCTCACAGTGGAGACTCCTTCCAAAAACAAATGGTTTACAGTTATTTAGCACAAAAGTCTTTTAGCACAACTAAGTTCTTTAGCACAAGATCCAAGAACACTTGATCTTTATTATGAATACTTAATGTTTAAAGATGGATGATGGAATTTTTTTTTTTTATAAAAGTTGCCAAGATTCCGATCGAAAACTAGTGATTGCATTTCCCCACGCCACCATTTTTGATGTAGTCCGTATGTTAGTCACCAATCCTCCCACCAAATTATTTAATCCAGCATGTACCCTGACGCAGTACACCGCTACAGCCAACTTCCAGGTTTGTTTTGTCTTTTTTAAAATGCTAAGCTTAAATTATATCATATTTATTATTTACAATTTGCTAATTTGATAAAGAATGAAAAGTCAAGCATAATAAACCCCTTCCTAGATCAAGATGAGCACTTTTTCCGTTTACTGTGACCATAATCCAGAGTTGTGCTAAAGAACAGAGTTGTGCTCAGAGACTTTAGAACTTGTGCTAAAAGACTTTTGTGCTAAATAACCGGATACCAAACAAATTACATTAATATCGCATTTCTTAAGCTGCTACGGTACAAATGACAATGTTTTAGAACAAGCGCATGAAGATAAACTTGTGCAACTGGAAATAATGTCAGAGTTTCTGTAATGGAAAATTACTCAAAACTTTCTGACAAATCAAAATTGAGAATTCAACAGTGGAATATTATTATAAAGCATTTTCATAATCGAGCCCGAAAGTCTCATAGAAATGCTTATACTGGTATCTTAAGATGTGAGTCAGATTCATTTCAATTCACGAAAGTTCAAAAACGCTCATTAACTGTGCACACAAACACAATATGTTCGCTCCGATGTTCCCCGCACATAATGCAGCGTCTCCTAGCAGCCGAGGTGGAGGCATGATCAGAATGCAGTGTTAAAACACCAAGCTAAAGCATCCATTTTAACTCCTAATATAACCGCAGTTGTTCTTTTAGTCTTCATTCACTTACTGTACATACAAAGAATATATTTGTTAGTACTGTAAGCATAAAATAAAATGTCAAAGAAATACAGTACCGACTATGCACAAGTCTTAGGCACATGTAAAGAAGTGCTGTTGACCAAAAATGGCTTAAAAAATAATGAAATGAAATGTTTCAACATTTAAAAAAAAACAAAAAACACTATAAACAGTAAGCAGTAAGCCATAATCAATGAAACAAAGTCAATATTTGGTATAAGACGACCCTTTGCTTTAAAAAATAAGAGTGCTCTGAGAGCACAATATCCCCTGCTGGCAACTATATCTATGCTATAAGTGCTTAATACACCCTCATGAAATTGTCAAAGGACAAGTATGGTAATCAATTTTACCAAAACTCTGGTAAAATGCGACTGAATTGAACGAAATTGCAATATGCGTATTACCAACATATTCTTGGGTTTCAGTCATGTGACTTTTCTTAGCGATTTCACTTCCGATAAAACTGCTGGTGGTCGAGCAAACCAAAACAGCTGCCGTAGCGCAAACAGCTAGCGATAACTTATCAGAGTACACTCGTAATCTAGAAGCCACTGCTGGCTTTAGAAGATTGCTGCGTGCAATGGAATTGACCCCTACAGTCTGGGAAAGAAAGGTTTGTCATACGATCTGGAAAACTACCCTTCGGTCGAGTTCCGTGACATCTCAAACTATCTGGTGTTGCAGACGTCCTTCTACACCGCAAAACAGATGAAAGCGTGGAAGAGTATGGAGGCTTACAACTGTTTTGTACGTGGCTGGGTAAAGGACCTCGCTATCAAGTCACTGCCGAATGAATCCTGGATTGTTTTTGCCCATGTAAGTATGCTTTTTGAAGCTTTTCGTTCGCGTCTTTACAACGAAGCGCTGCAGGTTGAAGTGTAAACAAACAACAGTTGGCTTGATTCTCACTTGTGCTCATAAGTTTACATACCCTGGCAGAATCTATGATTCTTTGACCATTTTTCAGAGAATATGAATGATAACACAAAAACATCTTTTCCACTCATGCTTCGTGGTTGGGTGAAACCATTTATTGTCAAACGACTGTGTTTTCTCTTTTTAAATCATAATGACAACAGAAACTACCCAAATGACCCTGATCAAAAGTTCACATACCCTGGTGATTTTGGCCTGATAACATGCGCAGAAGTTGACACAAATGGGTTTGAATGGCTACTAAAGGTAGCGTCCTCACCTGTGATCTGTTTGCTTGTAATCAGTGTGTGCGCATAAAAGCTGAGTGAGTTTCTGGGATCCAGACAGACTCTTGCATCTTTCATCCAGCCACTGACGTTTCTGGATTCTGAGTCATGGGGAAAGCAAAAGAATTGTCAACGGATCTACGGGAAAAGGTAGTTGAACTGTGTAAAACAGGAAAGGGATACAAAAAGATATCCACGGAATTGATGATGCCAGTCAGCAGTGTTCAAACTGTGATTAACAAATGGAAAATCAGGGGCTCTGTTAAAACCAAACCACGGTCAGGTAGACCAACAAAAATTTACGCCAAACAGCACAGAGACAAGCCTCAAAACTTCTGGAACAAGGTAATTTGGAGTGACGAGACCAAAATTGAACTTTTTGGCCACAACCATACACGTTACATTTGGAGAGGCGTCAACAAGGCCTATGATGAAAGGAACACCATTCCTACTGTAAAGCACGGAGGTGGAGCTACAAAGGCACAGGAAACTTGGTCAAAGTTGAAGGAAAGATGAATGCAGCACGTTATCAGCAAATACTGGAGGCAAATTTGCACTCATCAGCCCAGAAGCTGCGCATGGGACGTACTTGGACGTTCCAACATGACAACGATCCAAAACACAAGGTTAAGTCGACCGGTCATTGGCTACAGCAGAACAAAGTGAAGGTTCTGGAGTGGCCATCTCAGTCTCCTGACCTCAATATCATTGAGCCACTCTGGGAAGATCTCAATCGCGCAGTTCATGCAAGACAGCCCAGGAATTTACAGGAACTGGAGGCTTTTTGCCAAGAAGAATGGGCAGCTTTACCATCTGAGAAAATAAAGAGCCTCATCCACAACGACCACAAAAGACTTCAGGCTGTCATTGATGTTAGAGGGGGCAATACACGGTATTAAGAACTGGGGTATGTAAACTTTTGATCAGGGTCATTTGGATGTTTTTTGTTGTCATTATGATTGAAAAATAGAAAAAAACAGTTGTTTATCATCAATAAATGGCTTCACCCAACCACTAACCATGAGTGGGGAAAAAAGTTTTTGTGTTATCATTCATATTCTCTGAAAAAAGACCAAGAAAGCAAAAATTCTGCCAGGGTATGTAAACTTAAGAGCACAACTGTATCTCTCAGGTAAATCATTCACAAAGATCATCAGAAACCCCTTTAAAGACCTGGATCTTAGTTAAACAAGACGGAGAAGTGGTGATCATGGCGCATTGTAACTGTGTGGCTGGGTAAGAATTTTGTCGCGACCTTCATGCATATGGACTTTATTATTCGTGGTTGTTTTGATCGCGTGCACTTGCACTTTTCAAGACTTGTTGAAAAGACCTTTAGGACACCCTGTTAAAGAAAACGAGACGCGTTGTTTTCAGTATGGCGGCCATTGAGTGAGGAGTAAACAAAGAAACAGCTGGGGACTTTAGCGCTTTGTGACTCATAAAAGTGCCGTAAAATAACGACACATACAGTAGCAAGAAAAGTACTTGGAAAACACTAAGGCCATAGCTGAGAGGGAAATACAAACCTTTCACCAAGTGATCACTGCAAACTCAAGCATGCTTCGACTCGGCTCCCTTCGATTTCAGTGAAAGGTTCAAAAGTCACCTTTCTCGACGTCTTTTTGTGAAATCCTGCGTTCCTTCACCCTTTTTTATTAGTTCACGGGGAACCCTGAAGAAACTTTTATCAGTTTCATAGTTTGATCGATTCGAACAACATAAAACAACGCAAGCGTAAGGCGTTTTTCATGCGAGCAATGCACCTTCTCCGTACAAATGCTTTGTCAACTGAGCTTTGGTAGACCACCAGCTAAAGTTTTGAATAACTAATGAGGAGGATGTGACGTCATGTGAAACCCAAGAATAACAAAAGAATCCTGTCAAGTTTCGTGAAATTCCTCCAAAAATTGTGAGAGGAGTTGATTTCAGAAGGCGAGTACCCTTCCCAGGACGGACGGACGGACAGACGGACATCGCCATGACATAATCCCCCTTCGGGCCGTTCGGCCAGCGGGGGATAATAAAAATAGTAGTCTCAGATCCAGTGAGTGCTGTAGGTTTTACTGAGCATCTTACAGAACCAGCCACAGTTCTTCTGGACACTTTGTCACACTTGCTTCTTAACTTGGCACCAAAACCCAGTAGCCTTTATGATGTTTTCTTTTTTAATCTGAAAAGAAAGTGCTCTCTTATGGAACATGCTGCTCAGATATTTTTTTTTTCCTGGAACATTTAATTTTGTGCTGGAAGAAAGACGAACATTTGGAACTCTAACATGTTTTTGGACTGACTCAATAACGTAGACGTCGTCAAATAGAAATCGATAACAGTTTGCATGAAAAAAAATAGGGGGTCTAAGATTTTTGCACAGTACTGTAGATGTATAGTGTTTTGCATAAGTATTCACATTTTATAGTGGAACTGAAATTCTCTTAATTGGGGTTATATGTGTCATGTGATGAAACTACACTAAATAGCACAACATGGCAACCAGTTGTGATCAGAAGTTACATATTTAGATGAATCGAGTATGCCTGTGTATCGAAATAAGTGTCATGTGATCTCATTATTAATGCACCTGATCTTGGAAGAAGCCAGAGTTTATGAGAAAATATACAAAAACAGACCGCATCATGAAGCCCAAGGAACCATCAACGTATCAATTCGGGTTTGATGCAGGCAAAGAGGGGATTAGTCAGGGATACAACCAAGAGGCCAAGGAAAACTCTAAAGGAGTTGGAGAGATCCACAGCTAAGTTAGGCTACGTTTACATTAGACCGTATCTGTCTCGTTTTCTTCGCGGATGCACTGTCCGTTTACATTAAAACGCCTGGAAACGCCGGGAAACGGGAATCCGCCAGCGTCCACGTATTCAATCCAGATCGTGTCTGGTCCGGTGCTGTGTAAACATTCAGAATACGCGGATACGCTGTGCTGAGCTCTAGCTGGTGTCTCATTGGACAACGTCACTGTGACATCCACCTTCCTGATTCGCTGGCGTTGGTCATGTGACGCGACTGCTGAAAAACGGCACGGACTTCCGCCTTGTATCACCTTTCATTAAAGAGTATAAAAGTATGAAAATACTGCAAATACTGATGCAAATACTGCCCATTGTGTAGTTATGATTGTCTTTAGGCTTGCCATCCTTCCACTTGCAAGTGGTAAGTGATATGCGCTGGGATCACACACACAGCGGCTCAGTCCCGAATCACAGCTTGTTCACTTCACTCGCGTGCTCTGTGAGCTGCGCAGGGCCGGAGTGCGCACCCTCCAGAGGGCACTCGCTGTTCAGGGCGGAGTGATTTGGAGCGCAGGATGCCTGCGGAGCCGAGCGTATCCGTGTATTGGTGTTTCTGTGTGCACGCAAATCGTGTATTGGTGTTGCTGTGTGCACGCAAATCGTGTATTGGTGTTGCTGTGTGCACACTAATCGTTTTAAAAACGTTAATCTGATGATCCGCTGATATGGTTTAATGTAAACATGGGCTTAGATGTTGTTCACTAGACAAACATTGAGCAAGATTGAGCTTTATGATAGAGCGGTGTGAGAGAGAAAGATTTAAAAAAAAAAAAAAGTTTTCCAAAAGACGTGTTGGAGACTCTGAAGCAGGTGTGGTAAAAGATTCTCTGGTCTGATCAAACCAAAACTAAACTGATCTGGAAAAAAGTCCTACTTTTGGTGAAAAAGCTGACACTGCTCACCATCAGGAAAACACTACACGTCTATAGTGAAGCATGGTGGTGGAAGCATTGTGTTGCGTCAATGGTTTTCAACTGCATGGACTGGGAAACTGGTCAAGGTTGAGGGTAAGATCAGTGAACCAAATACAGGCCAATACCAGTTGATAAGACACTTGAGATTGGGGCAGAGGTTCAGCTTCTAACAGGACGGTGACCCTAAGTATAAGCATATTGCCAAAGCTACAGTGGAATGATTCAAAACCAAAAAAAAAAGTGTGTTCTCGAGTGGTCCAATCAAAGCTCATTTCAATGCAGATGAGCATCTGTGGCAACACTTGTTATTCACTGATGGATATTGTGATTCCATACAGTCTGATAGAGTTTGGTAAGAAAAATGGACAAAGAGCCAGATGTGCAAAGCTGATGAAGGCACGCCAGAATTCGTGCAGTTTTAATTGCAAGATTAAATAATAAAAAACACTGATGGATATGAAATGTGCTACTGGAAACAAATGGCACATCTCATATCCATCCTCCTGAGCCAGACCATAATTCAGACATTACTGAAAACCAAATCTTTCCTGTGTCATGTGTAATGTATTGATATATCATGATATATTGCCATTATGCAAAGCCAATGGGGCTTTAATATCAGTGAAAGTCTCTGTTGGCCTTTGGGCCACCTTGGGTTAGCTTTGTAGCTGTTTCTGTCTGTTACCATGGAAACCAGATCATGAAACTGGCGAGGATGTAATTTTAGAATGAAAGGTAAATGCAGCAGACTTAACTCTCGGCTTGGGTAATAAATTGTTTATAATATCAAACCAAACATGTGATGCATTCTGTAAATTCATTCATAATCTGCAACAGTGACTGACCATACACATGATTTCAAATCATCATCATTTAGATCAGTCTGTTTTAGTTTGATCCAATTTGATTGATCTTGGAGAGTCTCAGCTTGTCCAATAAAGTCTCACACTCTAAGGCCTAAATCTAAACAAGAAAAGAGCTAGATTATCAGTCAGTATCAAACCAAACAGGTGCATTTTGCTTAAAGGGGAACTGAAGGCAAGTTTTTTTTATTATCAAAATTCTATTTCTCTCATTTTATTAAATATCGGAATGCGTTTTTGATCGCTATTTTGTCGCCGCTATAGCAAGTTATGAGTGTTTGAAATATGCTCTGTAATATATCAGTCCACATGTCAGAGCGATGGCCGCAAACGAGATTCGTTGAGACCTGTGCGAGACATCATAGGACGGAAGTAAAACGTACAGCGGAAATCAAAGCGACAAACATCTGCCAACGTTGTCAAAAGACGCGCACGCCCTCTTTCGAATGCTGACGTAATCAAGCCGGAAGTTTTGTTTGTTTTAATAGCAATCAGGAAAGTTTGAAAAAAGTAGGCAGTAATCGTCATTTAAACCCGTTTTTGTGCAATATTTCATTCGGAAAGCAGTTTTCAAAATGGCGGCACTGACACGTCTCGTTTCGAAGTCTCGCACAAGTCTCGTGAAGATCGCGCGGATAAGCGACGCCTTCCATGGACCAAACGAACTAAATTCGACATGGTTAAAAAACAAATAGGCCGATAAGTATAATATTTAATTGCAATTAGTTGCCAATACGAGTCACGATATAAGGTTACTAAAACCGAAAGTGTCATTGAATAACACGTTAATTAAGAAATAAAGCAAGTTTAACCTCCTAGGGCTTAGCGGTCACACGCGTGGACAGCACTTTATGGAAATTCGGAACAAGAATCCACATATGTGGACATACTTTTTCTCTAAAAGTACATCTTATCAAAAGATGATGCTTAGTTTTTATTCTAATCAGGTTCTAATAAGCCCAAATAGCAAAGAGAAATAAAAAATGCATGTAAAAAAAAACAGCTTGGGCCTTAGGAGGTTAAAAATGACTTCAGTTCTCCTTTAAATTTTGCTAAACTGTTGCTTCCTGTGCTATTTGATCCCAATCCCAAAAAAAAGTATGATAACAAAAACATGGTGTTATTGGTGATTCGTTTTGATCACCCAAGCAAAAACTTTGCTTTCACTCGAATTGGATTCAAGGAAGAAAGTAACAGGTGAGAAAGCAAGCTCGCAAACAAATAGCGCAAATCTAATGAAAGAGCCAGATAAACAGATACATCAAGCAAGTTGACTGGCAAAAAAAAAAAAAAAAAGGAGAGACAAATGTCAAACGATGGTGAGAGACAAGGTGACCTATGTGCTGGTCTGTTATTAGGAGCTATCAGAGGATGCTCACCATGGAGATGAAACACTTAAGCACCTATGTCGCACCACTGGAAGCCCCTTAAGCCCCAACTGTTGTTTATGGTCGCTAAAGTGGCCTCAGCATTCATATTTCACGCCTGAATATCATGGTTGCCTTGGAGAATGAGTGCTCTCAGATCACCCTTTGGCAACAGTTAATCCCTGAAAGCACACGTGGCACTCGGTACCAAGGCAATGGCATGATAGTGTCCTGGATTCTGATAATTAAACATGCGACCTTTTCAGTTTCACATTTATAGATGCACTGATGAAGGCTATATTTGGCCCCTGAGAGGTTTCATACAATGTTATAGTCATAGCTTATGTCTGGTAATGAGATATTATCCAGTCTTTTTGTTTACACATGACAGCTAGTGGGGTTACTTAGAAAATGAGGCTTGAAATGGATTTGGATAAGAAAAAAAAAAAATAGAAATGGAAAGTTTCACCAATGTGATGCAGAACGTTCGTCTCCATACTGACAATAAGGTTGGACAGATTCAAACCAGCATGGAACTGGCCTGAGAGAAACTCGTGACTGAATGAAGCCAGGTGTCTCTACCGTATGGTAGATCTTTCTATTACTGTCGTATTTTTCAGACAATATTAAACTATATCCCTCTCTATACATCTTTATCCCTGTTGTATTCACTCACTGGCCACCTATGAGGGGAAAAAAGACGAGGTTTCTAATCTTCAACTGTCCAGTTTGGTGAATCTGTGCCTCACACACTGTAGCCTCACTTTCCTGTTCCTGGCTGACAGGAATGGAACCTGACATGGTGGTCTTCCGCGGTCGTAGCCCATTCACCTCAAGATTTGATGTGTTGTGCTTTTTCTGCTCACCACAGTTATAAAAGATTGCTTATTTGAGTTATCGTAGCCTTCCTGGCAGCTCGAACCAGTCTGGCCATTCTCCTCTGATCTGTCTCAACGACAAGGAGTTTCCAACCACAGCACTGGATGTTTTTTGTTTTTCGCACCATTCTGTGTCAACTCTCGAGACTGTTCTGTGTGAAAAGGAGATCCCAGGAGATCAGCAGTTTGTGAAATGCTCAAACCAGTCCATCTGGTACCAACAATAATGCCATGGTCAGTCAAAGTTACTGAAATCATATCCCCCCCCCATATTAATTGTTGATACGAACATTAACTGAAGCTGTATCTGTAGGTGTTCCTACGGTATGTAGGTGCTTGGGCAGTCTGACCAGTCGAGCTGTGATAGGCAGGCATCAGAATGTACATTGCATCATAGCCAGCATTAACTTTTTTCAGTAGTTTGTGCTACAGTAGCGCTTCTGTGGGGCTGGACCAGATGAGCTAGCCTTCGAGAATCAATGAGCCTTTAACACCCATGACCCCATCACTGGTTCACCAGTTGTCCTTCTTTGGACCACTTTTGGTAGGTACTAACCACTGCATACCAGGAACACCCCACAAGATGTGCCATTTTGGAGATGGTGATCAGACCCAGTCATCTAGCCATCACAATTTGGCCCTTGTCAAAGTTGCTCAAAGATGGTTTTGTAACTTTCTCCAGCCTGATGAGCATCAACAACGCTTTTTCTGAGGTCCTCAGAAATCTCCTTTGTTCGTGCCATGATCACAACACATGTTTGTGCAAGTGTAAGATCAGACTTTGATAGATCCCTGTTCTTTAAATAAAACAGGGTGCCCACTCACACCTGATTGTCATCCCATTGATTGAAAACACCTGACTCTAATTTCACCTTCAAATTAACTGCTAATCCTAGAGGTTCACATACTTTTGCCACTCACAGATATGTAATATTGGATCATTTTCCTCAATAAATAAATGACCAAGTATAATATTTTTGTCTCATTTGTTTAACCAGGTTCTCTTTATCTACTTTTAGGACTTGTATGAAAATCTGATGTTGTTTTAGGTCATATTTATGCAGAAATACAGAAAATTCTAAAGGGTTCACAAACTTTCAAGCACCACTGTAAGTCAAATACCCAACCACTGGGGTTGTAAAAGTCAGTGTAGACTTCGTGTCCATCCCAAACCTGGATAGATCAGGGAGGGTTGTGTCAGGAAGGGCATCCGGTGTAAAACCTATACCAAATCAAATATGTGAAACTGATCCGCTATGACGACCCCTAATGGGGAGCAGAAGAAAGAAGACAAAGTCGTTCAGATTCTTACGTTTGCCCATTTTTCCTGCTTCCAACACATCAACTTCAAGACCTAACTGTTCAAGAAGTTGCTGCCTAATATATCCCACCCCTTAACAGGCGCCACTGTAACGAGATAATTATCTGGATAGATACATTATCTGGTGGCATGGTGGTGTCGTAATTAGCACTGTCGCCTCACAGCAAGAAGGTTCAGGTTCGAGCCCCGTGGCCGGCGAGGGCCTTTCTGTGTGGAGTTTGCATGTTCTCCCCGTGTCCGCGTGGGTTTCCTCCAGGTGCTCCGGTTTCCCCCACAGTCCAAAGACATGCAGGTTAGGTTAACTGGTGACTCTAAATTGAGCGTAGGTGTGAATGTGAGTGTGAATGGTTGTCTGTGTCTATGTGTCAGCCCTGTGATGACCTGGCGACTTGTCCAGGGTGTACCCCGCCTTTCGCCCGTAGTCAGCTGGGATAGGCTCCAGCTTGCCTGCGACCCTGTAGAACAGGATAAAGCGGCTACAGATGATGAGATTATATATATATATATATATATATATATATATATATATATATATATATAGTTTAAAGTTTTGTTGTGCTGCTGTGACTAAGCTGTCACTAGCAATCCACTTTATGCTATCGACTTTATTGTTTTATTGCAAGGGTGTAAATTGAGGTCTTATCAGCTTTTTTGTTATGAGCAAAGAAACAATCACAATGATGGATGAAGGAAATCTCTCACTGTTTGCACTTGTGTTTGTTCCTACTGAAGAAGCAGGAGCTGTCGCTTCCCACCACTTGGCCTGGTTCCCATCTGAAGACCAAACCCGCTGTAAATCATGTATGAAGAGACGGGGTCATGTTTTCCATCGGTGCCGGCATGAACTGCGGTCAGATGCAACAATAAAAGCAGTCGTAATTGGGGAGGGAGGGAGCATGCGAAAGAGGCGAGGGGGAATACATCTGCTAACACTTACTGAGATGTCTCGCTGCCACGTCAGTGCTGGAGCTCAACAAAGCTCCAAATAATCAAAAGCCATCCAAATGATATCTGGGGGGAGATTAAAAATAAATAAATAAATAAATAAATAAATAAATAAATGGGTGAGAAAAATGTGCTAAACGTTGCTGCAGGTCCATCAAATAAAACACAAATCACAAGCTGGTACAGTGTCTTGCAAAAGTATTCATCCTCCTTGGTGTTTGTCCTGTTTTGTTACATTACAAGCTGGAATTAAAATGGATTTTTGGGGGGTTAGCACCATTTGATTTACACAACATGCCTACAACTTTAAAGATGCAAATTGTTTTTGTTTTCATTATTATTATTATTATTGTGACACAAACGATAATTAAGATGAAAAAAAAAACAGAAATCTGGAGTGTGCATAAGTATTCACCCCCTTTCGTATGAAACCCCTAAATAAGAGCTGGTCCAACCAATTCACTTCATAAATCACATAATTACTTGATTAAGATCCACCTGTGGGCAATCAAAGTGTCACATGATCTCTGTATAAAATCAACCTGTTCTGGAAGGACCCTGACTCTGCAACACGAGAGTTTTGCAAGCAAGCAACATGAAAACCAAGGAGCCTCCCAAACAGGTCAGAGACAAAGTCGTAGAGAAGTATAGATCAGGGTTGCATTCTAAAAAAAACATCCCAAATTTTGAACATCCCAGGGAGCACCATTAAATCCATTATAGCAAAATGGAAAGAATATGGCCCAGTACAAACCTGACAAGAGAAGGCCCCGCCCACCAAAACTCAAGGAGGGCATTAATCAGAGATGCAACAAAGACACCAACGATAATGCTGAAGGAGCTGCAAAGATCCACAGTGGAGATGGAAGTATCTGTCCATAGGACCACTTTAAGCCATACACTCCACAGAGTGGGCGGGGCTTTATGGAAGAGTGGCCAGAAAAAAAGCCATTGGTTTAAAAATATCACGTTTGGAGTTTGCCCAACAGCATGTGGCAGACTCCCCAAACACATGGAAGAAGATTCTCTGGTCAAATGAGACTAAAATTGATCTTTTTGGCCATCATGGGAAATGCCATGTGTGTCACAAACCCAACATCCCTACAATGAAGCATGGTGGTGGCAGCATCGTGCTGTGGGGATGTTTTTCATCTGCAGGGACAGGAAAGCTGGTCAGAACTGAAGGAAAGATGGATGCACTAACTACAGGACAATTCTGAAGGAAAACCTGTTTGAGTCGGCCAGAGGTTTGAGACTGGGACAAAAGGTTCACGGTCTGCAGGACAATGACCCTAAACATACTGCTAAAGCTACACTGGAGTGGTTTAAAGGGAAACATTTAAATGTCTTGGAATGGCCTAATCAAAGCCCAGACCTCAATCCAATTGAGAATCTGTGGCATACCGTAACTTGAAGATTGCTGTACACCAACGCAACCCATCTAACTTGAAGGAGTTGGAGCAGTTTAGCCTTGAGGAATGGGCAAAAATCCCAGCGGCTAGATGTGCTAAGCTAATACAGACATACCCCAAGAGATTTGCAGCTGTAATTGTAGCAAAAAGGTGGCTCTATAAAAGTATTGACTTTTTTTTTTTTTGGGGGGGGGGGGGGGGGGGGGGGGGGGGGGGGGGGGGGGGGGGGGGGGGGGGGGGGGGTGAATACCGATGCACGTTTGCGTCACAATAATAAAAAAAAAAGTGTACCTTTAAAGTGGTCAGCATGTTGTGTAAATCGCATGGTGCTAACCCTCCAAAAAAAAAAAAAAATCCATTTTAATTCCAGCTTGTACTGCGACAAAACAGGACAAACACCCAGGGGGATGAATACTTTTGCAAGGCACCATAAAACGTCATAAATCCAAGTGTACAGCTTAAAAATTTTTGTAGAAAGATCTAGATTGCATAGAATTGCATTCAGTTCAAAGGATTTACTTATAAATCTACGTTGACTTGAAAAGATTTCTCTACACACCCGGGCTGGTTTTATGGATCTCACCTGCTTTACACCTCTACTGGAAAAGTTTTCCAGAATTAAATTAAAGATTGAAACAACCTGAAGCCCCCTCCCCCCAAATAAAGTTAAGATTCACTTTAGCGAGTTCATTTTCAAGCTCATGGTACTCATTTTGTTCCTTAATTAAAATCTACAAACCATACTTATTTTTACGACAAATCTACAAAACAAATGAACAATAACATTATTTTTGCTCAGGATATACAGTATTACACTGGGAAAGCACCTAGATACTGATTGGTCAGAATATATTGATCGAGTCGAAGATGAGTTAATATCATGCTAGCTGAATGGAATATATCTGATATATCACGAAAAAAAAGCCAGCCAATATTATTTTAATCCATACACATTCCTTTTGGGTGTTCGGTGCATCTCTCTCTTTCAAAATTCTCTCAAAATCTTCCCTATTTAACGAAGCAAACCTGGCAGCCATGTTTGTTTGCAAATCGTCCCAGTCGTTCGCTAGCATGGAAGTTGTACGTCTCCGACGTGTGACGTCATGTTGTCTGGACAACCATGCAATATCGTAAACCATATTCAACACTCATTCTCCATTGGGTAGAGTGGCGTAATACACTAAGGATAAGCGATATGCTAACAATATTGCATGCTATCAAACCAAATGAATGAAACCTGCTAGAAGGGAATAGAACACGTTTTTATTCCATTGAAAAAGTGTCCTGTCTGGATAATAATTAAGGAATATCGCACAATGAAGAGCGTAGTTATAATGAACAGCGGCCGATATTCAGTATAACTGCACAGTTATGAATGCGATATTGGTTTTATATATAAAATTAATCATTGAAAGAATTATCACATAAGTGACATTTCAGATACAAAAGCGTATTGCGAAAACGTGTTTATTTTTGCTCCGCTAATAGAACCAGATCCCAGACAAGCTATACTCATCGATAGCATGTTAGCTAACCGAATATCAGCACTCTTGGAATGCTGCTTGTCCAATAAACTGTTGTTTAACTTGTCAAGGTTAATATTCCTTCATCGATATTCACTGAGCCTATTCTTTTAGTCTAAATACACAGGTGATTTTTGTTTTGTTTTTTAAAATCATATAATTTTTTTTTTCAAACTTCAAAAGTGGCACGTAAATGTAATAATGATGTGGCGCAGACTTGTGTCACTTATCTATGCCGACTCACATAAAATACTTTGTTTTGAAATCAATAAATCATAATTCCACCTTACCTTTGAATAGTTTGAGACCAATCTTTGTAGCATCTTTAGCGCTTTTAGGAACAGCATTTTCTTTCATCATTTGTCATTCTTCCTCACTTACGGTGACGAAGCGATTGGCCGCCGGTTTGCCATGTTGCTTGAGGCGATTATTGAGAAATAGTACAAATTTCTCGACCAATCAGCGCACACGATTTTCTATAAATTCACCTCCATACTTGTACTAATGCGCTTGTTCTATCGTAATATATTATCTGTGAGAAGGTGTTTAGTTTATTTAACAATTATGGAAGGAGTCTCCAGTGTCAGCGCTTCTCAACAGGAAGTTTTCCACCAATGAACAGATGTGGATGCGTACTCAGTTTTCAAAACCGTTTTGTTTTATTTGTCTCCTTAATTTGTCTCCAAAACAAAGAAAAAGATTGGCTGGTGAAGGAATGAGCATTTCTAGCTGTTGTGACACCCATCCAGCAGCAAGCTACGCAAGGTATTCCAGGTGTCCCTCTCCTCAGACCTTTCCAGTTCCTCCTGGAGGATCCTAAGGTACGCCCAGGCCAGATGAGATGTATAATCTCTCCAGCATGCTCTGGGTCTACCCCGAGGTCTCCTCCCAGTTGGACGTGCCCGGATAACCTCCAGAAGGAGGCATCCTAATCAGATGACCGAACCACCTCAGCTGACTCCTTTCAACATGAAGGAGCAGCAGCTCTACTCCGAGATCCCACCGGATGTCTGAGCGCCTCACCCCATCTCTCTAAGGGTGAGCCCAGCCATCCTACGGAGAAAGCTCGTTTCAGCCACATGAGCTCATCCATTCGGTCACTACCCAAAGCTCATGATCATAGGTGAGGGTTGGAACGTAGATTGACTGGTAAATTGAAAGCTTTGCCTTCCGTCTCAGCTCCTTCTTCACCATGACGGACCGGTACAATGCCCTAAGAAAGAGCTGCAGCACCTCACCTGGGAACAGGAAACCAAGGCCTCCTCCTGGAGCCAGACCTGGGAGGGGAGCTCGCCGGCAAGCGTCTGGTGGCCGGGCCTTGACCCATGGGGCCGGGCCAGGCACAGCCTGAAGAAATTACATGGAGGAGCTGCCGCCATGTGGGCTCACCACCCACAAGAACAGGCAAAGGCGGAAGCCTGGGCATGCTGATCCTCGGCAGCACAGACAGGTAACTATAAATGGATAAAAAGTATGATATTCTTGACATGAATACAAAATCGTAATTACAACCAAATTCTTGTGGTATCAGAGAAATAAAACTTCATGTCACGCTGTTATTGTAAAATAATCAATTTCATGGTGGCGAACTCCACTTTACAACACAATAACCCGACACCAAGTGTGTTATTCTTTACATCTATACCGACCCGATTGTGTTATTTGGATCTCAAATAAAATCCATAAAAAGAAGTTGTGTACTTTCCTTAACATCATTCATTGAACGTAATGATGCTTATAGTATTTTTACGATCCATTATAGCACGACTCTTGCTTTGCAGGTTATGTGTATTATCATTCATTCATTCATTCATTATCTCTAGCCGCTTTATCCTGTTCTACAGGGTCGCAGGCAAGCTGGAGCCTATCCCAGCTGACTACGGGCGAAAGGCGGGGTACACCCTGGACAAGTCGCCAGGTCATCACAGGGCTGACACATAGACACAGACAACCATTCACACTCACATTCACACCTACGCTCAATTTAGAGTCACCAGTTAACCTAACCTGCATGTCTTTGGACTGTGGGGGAAACCGGAGCACCCGGAGGAAACCCACGCGGACACGGGGGAGAACATGCAAACTCCACACAGAAAGGCCCTCGCCGGCCCCGGGGCTCGAACCCAGGACCTTCTTGCTGTGAGGCGACAGCGCTAACCACTACACCACCGTGCCGCCGGTTATGTGTATTATTATGTGTAAAATGTAACATCTGTGAATGTCATGTGAAACACTCTCGAATGTTTAATTGTATGTCATGTCGCTCGTCTTCGACGCTTTTCCTCAACACTACATGCAAATATGACTTCATGTATTACTTAGGGTTCATATTCTGTCTGGGCTTCAAGTTCACACAGCTTTTTCTGGACATACAGCACCACCTTGTGGAGGTGTGGAAAGTGAATGGACTCAACTACTGAACATGGAATAAAAAGCCAGATAGACATTTCATGAAAATTTGCATTAAAAAAAAAAAAAGCATATATAAACTAATATGGGAAATGCAAATTACAAAAAAGGATGTAGAGATTTCTAAGTTTACTTTGACTTCTGAGGTCAACTTCATTGCATTTGTTTATATACATCCATTCCTGTGTTTCAGGCTTGTAAGACTTTCCAAAAAAAAAAAATTGGGATGGGGTCAATTTAGGGCTAGAAATGATGCAAAACAATTAAATAATGATGTGAAACAGGCGATTCTGATCATGATTTGGTGCAAAATCAGTATCTAGGAAAGGCCGAGTGTTTGAGGAGGAAAGATGGGCCGAGGATCGTCAACAAACGTGTGAGAAAATTATTGAAATGTTTAAAAACAATGTTCCTCAAAGAAAGACGGGAAAGGATTTGGATATTTCACCCTCTACGGTGCAGAATATCATTAAACGATTCAAGGAATCTGAAGGAATTTAAGTGTATAAAAAGGTCAAGGGCTCAAGCCTAATCCGAACACCTGTGCTCTCTGATCCCTGCATCAAGAACCGTCATTCATCTATAGCTGATAGAACCACATGGGCTCGGGATTACTTTAGCAAACCTTTGTCAAGCTACAATACAGAGTTACATCTACAAAACACCAGTTAAAACTTTACTGTGCAAAAAAGAAGCCGTATGTTAACCGTGTCCAGAAGCACCATGGGCGCCGCCAGGGGGGGAAAGGTTAGAACAATTCTAGGGGCCCAGCACTGCCATGGGGCCCTTTAAGGGGCTGATGATATGCTTTTGATGATTTTAATAAGACTTTTGAAATAACAACAATGCAATATTCCATCTGGTAAAATGAGCTAATTGAACAAGGTTGTCTATTTCTTGAGTTCTTCAACATATTGTCATTTAACCCTCCCCCTTTTGCGAAATGGTACGGTCCAGTTCTGGTAGAAGCGCGATGCGTTAAATCTGTGTGCTGATCAGTGCAACGCTACTTGCTGCTGTGTCGCGGTGCAGCAGCCAGCCAGCCAGCAGTGGAGTGCGTACAGTCTATGATCGCTAAATATGAAGAGTGGCTGTCAAAAACGTAAAGAAAGGCAGCTGAAAGCTGAGAGGGACCGGAGAGGCAGGCAACTGGTCACTCCGTTTTTTCCCAAAGAAAGGTAGCTATTGCTCACACGTGTGTTCAAAATATTAGCGAATGGTAAATGAACAGTATGAACGTGGTTGGATTAGCCTATCAAGAGAACACTTTTACAGTTTGTACAGTGACATTTTTTCCATTTTAATAACTGAACTGACTTGTGTGATAAACAAGATGAAATATTACGTTATGCTGGTGCTAATAACCAGTTTCATAACTAATGGGGTGCCCTAAATATGCACAGATTCAGCCTCAGGGGGACCTCCGCCCTACCAAACCACTGAACCCCCCCTTTGGAGAAGGAGGTAAGCAGCAATACAACCTATAAATGCTTTAGGATTGAAGTTTTTAATGAGCGAGCGCCATATACAGTTTGCTAGATTAAAGTGTTGCTAATAACGGACAGCAGTCAAGTGTTTGACATGGTTATGTGTGTGGAATGTTCACACGTTCTAAACCATTGGTTTCAAATTGAGGAGCTGTAACAGACGTTGTGTTGTGTTGTTCACCAGTCTTTTTATTCTGAAGAAATGAGACACAAATACACTGCTGAGGACGGGCTGCAAACGTCCAGTGGCATTGGCGCTTACATTTCCAAAACTAACTGAAAGAGGCCAGCGCCTCGTTCCCATAACTACCTGCACTCCTAAAGGGCCAGCGCAGAATTTCCCCACCACTACACACAATGGCAAGTGGAAAAAAATAAACCCGTTACACTAATAACGGACACCAGTCAAGTGTTTGACATGGTTACATGTGTGGAATGTTCACACGTTCTAAACCATTGGTTTCAACCATTGGTTAATACATAAAATGTAATAACAAAGTCACAAACTCAAGGTCCATGGGCTATCAAAAGTCAAATAATGACAATAGTGCAATTGTGACGAGGGTGGGCAAAGTTGGGGGGCCCAAAATTCTAATCTTTCATGGGGCCCAAAATTTCTGGCGGCGCCCCTGAGAAGCACCATCGACTTCTCAGGGCTCGGAGGCATCTGGGATGAACCATCACACAGTGGAAACATGCATCATGGTCAGACAAATCAGTATTCCAGGTCTTTTTTTTTTTGGAAGAAATGGACGCCATGCCCTCCGGACCCAAGACATAAAGGACCATCCAGATCATTACCAGGAACAAGTCCAAAAGCCAGGGTGTGTCATGGTATGGGATTGTGTCAGAGCCCTGGGCAAAGCTAACTTACCGGTACACTTCTGTGATGGAGCATTAATGCAGAAAACTACACTGAGATCTTGGAGCAACATATGCTGCCTTCAAGACGACGTCTTTTCCAGGGAGATTTCAACAAGGCAAAGAAGAACCCCATTCTGCACACATTACAAAGGCATGGCTGTGGAAGGAGACGGTGTGTCCTCTCTATCCCCAATAGAGAATGTGTGAAGAATTTTGAAATGAAAAATATGACAGCTCATACCGTTGCACACCTTCAGACCTGTTTGCAGGAAGAATGGGACAAAATAACACCTGAAGGACTTCAGCACTTAGTGTCTTCAGTCCATAAACATCTTTTAAGTGTTGTGAGAAATGGACATTATAAAAGTGGTACACGCTTTACTGTCCCAACGTTTGTTTGTTTTTTTTAAATGTGTTGCAAGAATCAAAAGGATGACATGGTGCGTGTTAAACTGGATTAAGACAGGAAAATCGGATGGCGTGAAACAACTTTGGTTTGTATTTCTTTTTTTTTTTGATCATCAAGGACAAGGATTACTGAAAGAGTAAAGAACTGAACAGTTACCATGAATAATTATCACTTCAATTTTAGTTGACATTAATTTATATTGTAAATGGAAAAACAAGTTCCCGAATAGGTGCATCAAGCACTCGCTAGCCATGCTGTGAAAATTGTCCATGCAGATTCTCATCTAAGTTTCCAAATCTGTCATTGCTTAACTCTTGAATATTTTCTATGATTAAAAAAAGCTTATCTCCGCTTTCCAAAGAAATTTCTCTCTAAGATCTGTTCAGTACTTTGGGAGTAACAGCAGGTTGAAGTCAGTAGAACAGAGTTCACTCTCCGCTCGCGTGACGTTGATACGGTAAACTGCCGGTGCTTTTCTTTTTGAGTCACGGGAAAGCAAAGCAGTCAGGCTCGTTCCCTCTCTTCTGATTGGGTTCCGGCTGGATTACTCGTGAATATCAATCAGATAACTTTTATAGGGATGTTCTCTCACGCTCACGGTTTCTGATGAAGGATTCAGCAAAATTTTCTGTCTGCTAGTTTTGGTGTTACGATTCACGAGAGACTTTGAAGTGAGTTTTCATAGCTTTACCTACTTATTTTTTCAAATCAAACTGATTCATGTAAATAAATATTTTAGAATATAGTTGCTTTGATGGAAAATATTGAGATCTTCGTGGTTGGAATGAGATTTAAAAGAGTCAAAAACGCGAGTGTCAATTTCAATTAAACGGAATTGTTTATTGGATGTGGCTCACAGTTTTTTCAAGGTTCACCTTGAAAGCTGTGAATATTAAAGGTCCCATGGCATCATTTTTTCATTAATTGTGCGGTGGTCTCTAGTATGAATGAATGCCCTGTGAGCCGGTTTTGGTGAAAAAAATGCTGTGGTTCTCCTGTTTCAGACTGTTCTAGTTTGGTGGAGGAGCGGGTGGCGGGAGAGCGACAGGATTTCAGCTCTTATCATTAATATTCATGACATGTAAACGTTTTACCTCTGATTGGCTAACAGCACTGTGACGCTACCTCCAGTGGGTCAGAACAAGCGGATGTGGGTTTCTTACTATGGCGAGAGAGAAGGAACAAACCACGAAGGGAAAAATACCGCGCGCTGACGTCATTAAGGTGCGATGCGAGGAAATAAAATAAATTCAACAAATGTTTGGGTTTTTACTGAACAAACAAATAAAATGAACGAGTGACTAAAAAAAAAAAAGAATGTGGGTGTCTTTGTAAAAACTGTTTTGATTGGCTATTATAACAGAGCATGCTGCATGCTTTTTGGTTTTGTCGCGCAGAGTACCTGGCTAACTGCAGGAAGCGGTTAGCTGCACAGCTAATGTAGCCATTGCAAGGCTAACGTGGCACCGATTTTAAAACACGGCAAAACGACTTAACAGTTATACACTTACTTGTTCGGTGTTTGTGGTTGATGCGGCAGGGATGCTTGGTACGGACCCAGGCTTCAGTGACAGTTGATGTGCAAAACCTGCCCTACTGTCCCAAGTTGTGGAAACATTCATCAGGAAAATGCTTCCGACAAACATACACCGTCTTGGGTAGACTCGACGGCGTATTATTGGAGTAAATACAATTAAGCCACTGCGTCTTCAGGGGCTCTCCCGTCGGCAGTAAAAACGGACTCCTTTCTGTGCTGTCACATCCATGTACAGCGCAATTTCCATGTTTCGCTCGCTTAGGTGGTGCCATGTTGTTGTGTCCTCTATGGTCTCCTCACTACAAAATTGAAGTGACGTATCTATGGTGGCAACTTTTGAGCTGGGCGGGCAATCCATACAGTGGGTGGGAATCCAGAGGGGGGGCGTCGGGATCATCTCCCTTGCTGACGTAGTAAAGGGAAGAGCCTATCAATGCTCCATTTTGACGCGCCATTCTCAAATGTTGACAAAGGGTAGGCATAGTTTGGTTTACACATTTTGACATTTCTAGCCACTGGGGTGACTTAAGAAAGTCAGAGGAACTCATTTTAACGTTAAAAAACCTCAGAAAGTGAAAACTTCATGCCATGGGACCTTTAATCAAAATAATCATTTATATTATTTCATATAAACACCAGTAGGCCTTACTTTGGAGAAATGTGTCTGATGCAAATATGCATTTCTATGCCGATGACAATCATTTACTGCTGTGGGTCATCCCCTACTAATGCTGTTGAATCCCTGCAGAAGGCCTTTGATGTGATCCAGCATGCGTTTCTGCAGTTAAAATTAGTACTTAACGAGGACAAGACTAAACAAATGTTGTTTTCAAAGCCAAGGAAGGGACTGTTAAACATCCCCACAGTATTCACTCTTGAGGGAAATGAAATAGAGGTGGTCCACGCGTATAAATATCTTGGTATCCTGCTTGATGACACCCTGACATTCAAAGCCCACATTGAAAATCTTGTTAAGAAACTTAAACCGAAGCTGGGTTTTTTTTTTATTTAGAAATAAATTTTGTTTTTCTTTTGATGTTAAGAAGCACCTTGTCGCTGCAACCTGTTTATCTATTTTAGACTATGGAGACTTGTTGTACATGAACGCTTCAGCTCAATGCCTGAGTAAGATTGACTGTGCATCATGCTGCCCTGAGGTTCATCCAGGGGCGTGTTTAGCCTATTTTGCTCAAGCACCCCCAAAAACAAGCTCAGCACCCTCAAAAACACTGCTTTTGGACGTAATTTTCAGAAATAAGTGCCCTTGCGACAGCACGGTGGTGTAGTGGTTAGCGCTGTCGCCTCACAGCAAGAAGGTCCTGGGTTCGAGCCCTGTGGCCGGCGAGGGCCTTTCTGTGTGGAGTTTGCATGTTCTCCCCGTGTCCGCGTGGGTTTCCTCCGGGTGCTCCGGTTTCCCCCACAGTCCAAAGACATGCAGGTTAGGTTAACCGGTGACTCTAAATTGACCGTAGGTGTGAATGTGAGTGTGAATGGTTGTCTGTGTCTATGTGTCAGCCCTGTGATGACCTGGCGACTTGTCCAGGGTGTACCCCGCCTTTCGCCCGTAGTCAGCTGGGATAGGCTCCAGCTTGCCTGCGACCCTGTAGAAGGATAAAGCGGCTAGAGATAATGAGATGAGATGAGAAGTGCCCTTGCGCACTGCGCAATGAATGTGTGCGCGGGCGTGTGTGTGTGTGTGTTCTTGAATTCACCCGTTACGTGATAGTTCTATGGCCAGTAAAATCCCTCTCCTCCTTGCGTCCCCTCTGATTGGGTTGCCTGTCCGCGCGAGTGCTTGCTACGACATGGTGTTTTTTTTAAACTGGATTCCACGCCGATGAGGAACTCGAAGTAGCACCCGAGTATTACTGGCATAGCGAGATGTGAAGGTACGGACTGGAGTTACAATTGTTAAACACAACAATATGCATAATGCAATATTGATGTTCCCTGGTCTATGAACAGAATGATAAAAACGACATTTATCATCCATATCGAGATACTTTTGCCCAGAGCTGTACAAGTGCTACGGTGCTAGACCACCGTGTGTTAATTTACCACTGTTCAAAATGAATAGCTCCAACATTACAAATGCAGTAGTAGGCCTTGTTTAGTTAAAACTATAACGTAAATATTTGTGTCAGTGGTTGTAAATGTGTAGATATCATAGTTTATTGGGTCAGCTTCTGTTAAAACATTGCATAAAGTCTAGTCTTGTCTAGCCTAGTCTTCTTGTCTAGTTTGTCTAGTCTAAATGCGGAATAAACGTGGAAACACTGTCGTTCAAGCCAGGTGCCTCGGTCAGCTCTGGAGGCTAAGCACCCCCAAAGATCAGATGCTAGAATCGCCCCTGGGTTCATCACTAATTGTAGGGCCTTGACCCATCACTGCGAACTATATTCCCGAGTCGGATGGCCGTCACTGTCTACCAGGAGGCTGACTCAACTGGTATACCTTTATGTATGTACAAGGCGATACTTGGACTACTGCCACCCTACATCAGTAACCTAGTCACACTGAGGAACCTTGACTCTTATGGCCTGCGCTCCAATGATCATTTGCTGCTCTCTGTCCCATCCGTCCGCACAGAGCAGGGAAAAAGAGCTTTTGTTTTCTCTGCCCCCACCACCTGCAAAAGGATCTAAAAATAAAAGAACTTATTCCATTGAGCGATTTTAACTCCAGACTGAGAGCACTTGAGACGACGTCCCTGATTTGTAACTGTTCTAAATAAATTTTTTTTTTTAATCAGACTCCTGTAAATTGTAATTTTAATTTTGTAACCTGTGCTGCCTCTTGGCCAGGACGCCCTTTAGCCTGGGCCCACCCATCCTAAGTGTGACGCAACACGAGGGCCTGTTGCGAGCTTAGTCTGGCAAGGCAAGCTATCTCCAGCTCTTCCAAGCTCCCGAAAAATCGGGAGCCAATCAACTTTGAGCATCTCCAACGGCCCTGGGTAGAGACGTGTTCAAGGCAGTGACGTAGTAGAACTGCGACCGGAAGCCATAGATTGTTTACAGAATCTATGCCGGAAGCGCTTCATTCACTAGAAACATTACGAACATGGAGCAGCGGCAAGCCTTTGACACAGCGGTAGATGCTGTATTGAAAGCATTCAACGGGAAGTTCTCATTGAAAACGGAGCAAAGAGCAGCCCTGGAGGTATTTATCTTCTTCCTGTTACTCAAGCGGTTTCCGTCGAGTCACATACGTCAGAGGAAAGAGTGATGTGATTGGTTTAAGCTTCGTCACAGCCTTTTCTGGCTTCGACCAGTAGCAAATGGAGGCATTTCAGGGAGGCGGGTCAACCACGGGCTCTGGGAAACGGTTGGGCTTAGCCAGACCAAATGCTCACAGAGCTTTGAAGTCGCGTTAGCCAGACTAGACGCCCTTGTAAAAGAGATTATTAATCTCAGTGGGTCTTCTCTCCTGGTAAAATAAAGGTTAAATTAAAAAAAAAAAAAATACAAAGGCCTACAGAGCACAAAGAGAGTATTAGAAATAATCTTTTATTACTTTTTTATTGAGTGTACCAATTTAACTCGTTTTAACCTAATTAATAGTAATTAAATACTACTTTGCGTAATTTGGTTTTACTAATTTTTCAAACTTTGTATTCAGTATACAACCATCTATGTGCCTGCCAATTTTCATCTTGAAAAATAGAAAAGTTAAGAAAAAAACATTTGATCTCATTGGTTAATGAGGCCCATTTTGGACCACGTGATCCTCATACAGAACAGTACGGCAGTTTTCTAAAAAATTAAGCCGTTTCTTCGATCTTTGATTTGTAATATCTTAAGAATGGATACACATTTTAATTCTGTAAAAAGTATGTTGTCCTGCATTCAATTCTGAATTCAACGAGAGCAGTTTCAAGCCATTTGGATTGAAATTTGAATTTTCACCTGATATGCCTGTCCCGAGTAGTAATTACGACATCGTGGTGTCATTCACGTGCGTTCGAGTCGTACTTACGATGTTTCTGACAAAACTTTAAGGCAGTCGAAAAGTGCAGCAAGTTTAAACTGGTTGTAGTTTAGCCAAATCCCCCCCATGGTGGCAGGATGGGTTTGTTCTGATTGCTAAAATTAAAAACAAAAAAAAGTTTGTATTTCAATATTTTCATCAGAGTGAACCAGTGTTTTAAGTGGGGGGGGGGGGGGGGGGGGGGGTGCGCCAGTACTCTCCAGATTCACCCGTTGGCATACGAGTCAGGCGGCGACATATCTTCCAGCCAAGCTTTTTGTCTTTACAGATAAGCCAGTTGTTCTGTGAGCAAAAATACTGTACTTGATCCTTTGACCAACAGTCTGGCCATTCATGTTGAAGGAGGTTCTTGTTAACGGCGCTGGAGTATCGGTAGCAACAGGCTCTTCGTTGTTAGCAGATGCGCTAGTGTTAGCTTGCCGCTCCGCACCTGCATTTTCTGCCACGGTAGAATTTGACTGTCGAAGAGCTGCGTCATCATCCGACTCCGTTTCGACTCGCTCTCTTTTGTAGCCATGTCAACATTACGGTCCTGTTTTTGTTTCTTTGTTGTTTCCGACTTCTCCGTGAACAAGCGAGTGAGCGTCACGTAGTCCCGCGAGCATCATGTAGTGCACCCTGGGTAATGTATACTCAGCAAAAATAAAAACTTGACACTCATTATTTTTCAAATAGTGTTTAGAAACTTTTCTTGAAAGAGTTCTTGTTGTGATTATGGTTAAATGCATTGTCAAGGGCATTACGTCACACATTCATTCTACTGGTCGGGCCTACGTAGCACGTGCGAGAGCACTGCACGCTAAAATCACGTTTCCACGTGACACAAGTGACGTGACCTATTGATACACGTGCAATTGATCTCACGGTAGCAGAGTAGAGCGTCATCTCAGAAAAACAAGGTTTTATGGTTAATTATTCGTTAATTTGCAATGCCACGACTGTCAAACATTCAGCGTGAACGTGCCATTGGCATGCTGAATACGGGAACATCCGTCACTGACGTCGCGAGGGTTATGGGATGCAGTCGACAGACCATCCATAATCTCCAGACACGTCTCCATCAAACTGGCACCACTGGAACCCTCCACAGAACTTGCAGGAGCTTGGTGCCATGTTGGTACAAATATGGCGGCGCGTTCCCCAAGCTGTGTTCAGACGCATCATCCAATCCATGAGGAGACGTTGTATCGCAGTTGTGAACGCCCATGGAGGACACACCCGATATTGACATGATTTCATCAAGTTGTGACTCACAGTTTTTGATCATGGACATTGTCGTCGCATTTCCGGTGGAACCGATTCCATGACAAACATGATCTGTATGCTATAGCATCTTTAACCTCCTAAGACCCAAGCTGTTTTTTTACATGCATTTTTTATTTCTTTTTGCTATTTGGGCTTATTAGAACCTGATTAGAATAAAAACTAAGCATCATCTTTGATAAGATGTACTTTTTGAGAAAAAGTATGTCCACATATGTGGATTCTTGTTCTGAATTTCTAAAAAGTGCTGTCCACGTATGTGACTGCTAGGCCCTAGGAGGTTAATGACAAGATAATTGAATACAATCGTTATTTCAAACCTATTTTCCAAAATGTTCAAATTATTGACTTTGAAACGAGTGTAAAGTTTTTATTTTTGTTGAGTTTAGTTTAAATGTCATAATGAATTGCCAAGATATGGAGAGGACAGGAAAGGGTACTGTGAGCTTGTGAGAAGTCCCGATATGCCGTAAAAAGTCCCGATATGACAGGGGTTAAAATCTAGAAGTGGCGGTACTGCATACTGGCCCACTTAAAGGAACAGTCCACCGTACTTCCATAATGAAATATGCTCTTATCTGAATTGAGACGAGCTGCTCCGTACCTCTCCGAGCTTTGCGCGACCTCCCAGTCAGTCAGACGCAGTCAGACGCGCTGTCACTCCTGTTAGCAATGTAGCTAGGCTCAGTATGGCCAATGGTATTTTTTGGGGCTGTAGTTAGATGCGACCAAACTCTTCCACGTTTTTCCTGTTTACATAGGTTTATATGACCAGTGATATGAAACAAGTTCAGTTACACAAATTGAAACATGGTGATTTTCTATGCTATGGAAAGTCCGCACTATAATGACAGGCGTACTAACACCTTCTGCACGCTTCGGCAGCGCATTGATACGGAGCTCAGATATCAATGCACTGCCGAAGCGCGCAGAAGGTGTTAGTACGCCTGTCATTATAGTGCGGACTTTCCATAGCATAGAAAATCGCTACGTTTCAATTTGTGTAACTGAACTTGTTTCATATCACTGGTCATATAAACCTATGTAAACAGGAAAAACGTGGAAGAGTTTGGTCGCATCTAACTACAGCCCCAAAAAATACCATTGGCCATGCTGAGCCTAGCTACATTGCTAACAGGAGTGACAGCGCGTCTGACTGCGTCTGACTGACTGGGAGGTCGCGCAAAGCTCGGAGAGGTACGGAGCAGCTCGTCTCAATTCAGATAAGAGCATATTTCATTATGGAAGTACGGTGGACTGTTCCTTTAAAGCACTGGTGTGAACGGTGAGACGTGTTTGACTCTCAGCCGGGAGCATGAGGCAGAATCTTCTAGATTTATTGCTGATTTAACAAATCATGTAAACTCATTTTATAAAAAAAAGTTATTTTGCGAGTCTAAAAATTTCTTTAAACAATTCCTGGCATTACTCAGGCAAAGAACAATGACGGCTCAGGATATTTCTCTGTTGAGAAAGTAAAAACGGCCGTCACGTGAGCTGCTTAAGAGCCGAAAGAGTCGACTCTTAACGGTGAGCTGAATCAAATGATTCGACTCAGTCAAGCTGGGAAAAATGTGCTTGGGCCCCTAAATCCGACTCCTTCTACTACTTAGAAGTTACCCCACACACACACACGCACACGTCTTTTGTAGAAAGAAAATAGGCAATACACATTTTATTCACACTTTACAAAAAGCTACTGAAATCTACAATACTTTCAGCAAGTCAAGGTCATTAACAGGGAAAAAAAAAAAAAAGGTGTCCTTTACAATACATAAAAACGATGTGGTGCAGAAAAGTTGTTCAGAATTTAAGTTAAATGTCCTGGTTTATCCTTCCTGCTAAAAATTATGGTGGGAACAGACCAATTAGAGCTAAAAAAGGTGACTGAATTCATCAGTTCATCTCAGATCAAGTGCTAGCTGATGCAATTCACCTACTTTCTAAAAAGTGTAAGACGACATGATACCGATAAACCAGGAAAGATTTACAGACTGGAGTTTGGTCCGAAAGCTTTGAACGTATCGATGGAGATGCTGAAAAACAACGAAACGAGAACGAGCCCCCTGTCCCTGTCCACTTCAACAAAAGGAAGTCAAAGAGGGGAATCTAAACTAAATGGCTTCATAGAAGAAGAATGCACCACGTGGCACTACACAGGAAAAAAAGAGTATGGCCATACTAGAGCTATTACGGCGACACACCAACAGAATCGGAAAAGGGATTATTTATAAAGTCAGCTCGGATTATACGGAAAAAAGAAGGAGAGACCTACGGAACATGCATGGAACAAAACCGACGAGTGGCGTTTCAAAACTAGGAAAGATATTCAGAGCCCTACCACAGATGCTTTAGCTACAAAAATATTATTTTTTCGTAATATTACAGACCTGATTCCTTTGCGTAGTACAGTAGTTCAGGAAAAAAAAAAAGTTACAAGGGAGAGCTTTAAAAAAAAAAAAAAAGTCCAAAGTGTTTTAAAGGATCAGAGGTTGTATAGGTGTGCACTGGTAGTGCAAGATAAGGACACACCGAGGCACGACGCAGACCTCCAGGACGCAGCAATGACTCGGGATCTGACGTACGATTCGAGTTGAAATTAACAAGAAGAAACCGAATAAAGTAACAGAAACGTCACCGAGTGCAAGAGTGTGGCAGTGACACCTGGGAACAACCTCTTTAAACCTTTTTTTTCTTTTTTTTTTCCCTTTTTTTTTTTTAAACAAGCTGGTAAATTTGATTCCTGTGTTTAAAATGCAGTCACAATTTTTTACACAATACAATCTTTTTTTAAAAAAAAAATCCAAATCATAATTTATCCATAGTGTAAAAAAAAAAAACCAAAAAAAAAAAAAAGAAGGTGTGTGGCTCATATACAATCAAGTCAAGATTAAAAATTATTGAACAATTATTCCACGAAATCGAGTCATACATGAACTGATCGGCTATAAACCATGTACGACGAGATTGAGTGGAATAAGTGTTTTATTCTATCCACATTTCACTGGATTTTGGGAAACTGAGCGTTTTTGGGTTTTTTTTTTGCAAATTCGACAAATAAAGACTTAATTCAGGCCAGAATGTAAACAAACCGGCGAAATGACAGGAGCAATTTGGGAAAAATGTGATAATAATAATAATAATTCAGGGGGGTAAGGAATGTTCTTACCATGAAATACTGTTATTCCATATTTTGTTGCGCTTATTATTTTTTCGTATTTTTGAGGTTTTAAATTCGAGTAGTTTTTAATTTCGTCCTCGGTTGGTTCAGCAACAAGCGCCGCCGTTTTGTTTTGCTCCAATTTTGCTCGGCGAAACGACAGGAGCAATTTGTGAAAAATGCTATAATAATAATAATTCTTGAAAAATAAAAGGTTTAAAAAATACGTTCTTAACATCAAATACTTTTATTCCATATTTTGTTGCTTTTCTTTTTGTATTTTTTTGGGCGTTTTATTTTCGAGTAGAGTTTTTAAATTTCATCCTCGGGTGGTTCAGCAACACGCTCCATTTCGTTTTGCTCTACTCATGGTATATGAGCTGATAGCCTAGTAGTAGAGTAGCCAATCAGAGCTCATATCACGATTGCTCATATCCAATGAATGTGGATAGAATATATATATACACATTTGTAAAATTCTTGCGGAAGAAGGGGAAAAAAATCCAGACCAATAAACAAAAACAAACAAACAAAAAAAAACCCAGCCCACGAGGATGATTAACAACTGGGCGGAAAACTACTGGCCGCAAAAGACAGTGCTACACACCTTGAGAAGTTATGAGCGGGATTTGTGGGAAAAATACGGAATGTTCTCCACTTTTTCCACAAAACACAGTGAACGGATGCTGGTTGAATACAGACCCGCTGAAGTCTTCTCCCGGCACCCACATGCCTCTCTCCTCTGCCGTGTGGGAGCATCCACAGTGACCTCACATCACATCCAATGGTTTCTAGAAGCTAAACATTTCCAGGTGCATAGCTCAGTCACAATAATAATACCCATAAAATAAAAATAAAAAAAGTTAACTTAATGGGCAACCAGTGATCAAGCCAAATGTATTCAAATTGTTTGTGTCAAACAGAATTTAATGAAGCCAATCAATCAATGGCTATGTTAGAAACCCCTTCGGAATAAGTGCACTGGAGGATTTTTCATATTTACGCTCGTATATATAAAAACGTTTGCCACGGCTTTAGCTTTAAAAGGATTACGCTGTTGAGAATATTGCACCGTTTAGGAGTGAACCCGGGCGTTCGAGCCTCTCCTGGCGTCCCGCGGGACGTTAAAAAAAGTCTGGCACCCATATAAGCAACACGTACGCTTTCCAAAGCTTCTCTAAAAAGACACGTATAAGAACCAAAGCTAAAATCTGAGCACGTGTGTGTGTGTATATATACAAAAAGCAGAACCAGATGTGAGCTATTGCTTTGTCAGATACTCGAGTTTTGTGTGGTTTTTTTTTTTTTTTTTAAATCCGTTCAGGGCTTCGAAAGGAACGAGGAGGTTTAATGCACTTGGGTGAGGATTCAGGAATCATTGCTGGCTTTAGATTATTCAACATCTGACTGCCGTTGGCATTATGACCTCCGTTTCCTTCAGCCCAGACTTCCTTTGAATGATCACAAACCTGACGTGTGTGAGCTAAACTACAGATACTGCATCCTGATACAAGACCACATGCCTACGAACGATGTACGCCTTTTTTTTTCGTTTTGATTTTGAGAACAATACCGAAGCACTGTGGAAAAAGTAGTGATTGAACAGAAAATCATGCGTACGACTGGAAAACAACTACAAAACAAAGCTTAACAAGAGACTGAGAAAGAGGAAACTGAGCCTCTTTTAGCGTTTAGAAGCAAATTTGGCTCCATCAAGTAAACAAGGAAGGAAAAAATAATAATAAAAAAAAAAAAAAAAAAAAAAGACATTCACGTAATTAAAAAAAAAAAAGGACAAAGAAAATGGCGTAGTTTAGAGGTTCGGTCGTTTTCAGTAAGTTGCCAGAAGAACGTGTCAGAGGTGGGAGTATGCAGCGCTGCCGGCCCCTCCCACGGTGGCGTCTCCGGGTGGGCTTGGACTACCTGCGTGTAGGCAGGTGCACCCCGTTGATGGGGGGATGCTGGGGCAGGAGCAGCTCCAGCTGTGCAAACAGGGAGAAGTGATCCGACGGGATGTGGGGGTGCGGGCAGCCGCTGATGTTGTTCTCCAGGAGCCAGTCGTGGTCCAGAGGTCCCAGGACACCCAAAACGTTCAGCTGAGGCTCAGAGCAGAAGATGTAATCAATCACACCCTATAAAGAGAAGTGGAGGAGAGGTTCAATAACCACATGAATTCCTGCACTGTTTATTGTATACAGGGGTGATAGCGTTCCGGTGCCGCGCCGGATTTCCGGTGTACTGTGGCTGGGGGAAAAAAAAAAAAAAAAAAAATCTAGTTCGCCCATCATTCTGAGATGCGCAGATAGACAGTAAAGGGAATTCGGAATTCCCTTTACTCTCTATCTGCGCATCTCAGAAATGACACAGGACAATGGGCGAACTAGATTTTTTTTTTTTTCCCCAGCCATGGTACACCGGAAATCCGGCGCGGCGCCGGAACGCTATCACCCCTGTGTATATACACGAGGTGTGTCAGAAAAGAAACAGGACTGGGGTCACAAAAAATTGATGTCAAGTCTAAACTACAAGATTTCCCCTTCGAAATAATCCCCCTCGAGTCTAACGCACTTTCCCATCCTTCTCCACCGCGCCTCCATGCTCTCCTGGAAGGATTCTCCCAGGGTTCTCCACAGCGCTGTCGTCACGACCGTCTTGATGGCTTCCACGTCTGGAAAACGGGCCCCCTTGAAATCAGACGGAGCCAGGTCGGGTGAGTAGGGAGGTTGCTCCAGCATGTTCTTCTCGGCAAGGATGATGCTCAGGGCGTTGTGAGCCGGAGCGTTGTCGTGGTGAAGCGGCCACGAGTTGTCCCGCCACAACTCTCGCGCACTGAACGAAGCAAACGCTGCAGGATCTCTTTGTAGACATGCTGGTTGATCGTCTGGCCCTGTGGCGAGAACTCTATGTGGACGATGCCCCTCACATCGAAGAAGCACACCAAGTCCTGTCACTTTTCTGACGCACCTTGTACGTACATTAGAGCTGAATAAAATGTCTCGCTGATGGAAATGGAGGCAAAATGTGTTTAAGAAGAAAATATTTCCTCCCATATACACAGGGTTCTCCAGAAAATCTGAAATAGCTGGCGTAAATTTAAAAATTTACAGGCCTTCTGGTGCTTTTTTTTTTTTTTGGTAATTTATTTTTTATTGACATTCAGAATCAGACAGACATTCACATCTGGTACATCATATGTTCATACATCTTACATCTGTTGTCTGCCCCAAATAGCAGTTTTGTTTTGTATCTGAAGAATGAAAAGAGAAACAAACAACAGGAAGAAAAAAAAAACCTATGTACAAGTAGGGAGTGATCCTTTTTATACAGCACAGTCACTGGTTTGTGAAAATAAAATCAGGCCTATGGGGCGCGACATACCGTATTTGACCCAGTTTTCCCAGCGTGAAGCGAATTTCCCCAATTTGTGATTAACAAAAGCTGTTATCGTCTCCATTTTATAAATATCCATCCATATATTTAAAGCTGGGCTCTCCTGTGATAACCATTTCCTGGTCAGACTCTTTTTACAGGCCACCAGCAAGATATTTATTAAATGTTTCTCTCTTTTCGGCCATTCCTCAGGTACGTGTCCAAAAAACATACTGTAGTCTTACTCTCGAGGGGTATTTCACATTTGAAGATATCCTGTAGGGCAGGCATCACCAAATGGCGGACCTCGGTCTGGATCCGGACCCAGTGATGGTTCTGTCCGGACCCGTGACCAATGGTAAATTCACGAGATTAAGTAATTTTCATGGAGCACTATTTTGGACGGTCGTGGCTATTGACAGCAGGCACTGCTACTCCAGTTAATACGACAACAGCTTCACTCAGTTGAGCCAATAAAATCGTTAGTTGACCCAGCGTGCCACAGCACAGCAACAAGCAGAGAGGAAGAGAGTCAAGTTCAGAGACAACCGACCGAGACAACATGGCTTGCTCCAAAAGGCGGCGGAAAGTAGACAAGGAAAATCGTTGTTTTAAAGATGAATGGATGGAGAAATATATGTTCATTCTTCCGGCGAGCAGCTCAAAACCAGTGTGCCTCATATGCTCCGAAAACGTGGCATTAATTAAAAGCGGCAACGTGAAGCGCCACTACGAAACGAAGCACGGCTCTTTTGAGCAAAGTTATCCCCTGAAGTCCGAGCTGAGGGCACGCAAAATAACCCAACTGCGAGCACAGTATGACAGGTCTACCCGACTCATCACACATACATTTACAGCCCAGCAACGTGCAAACGAATGTTCCTTAAAAGTAGCGTGGATTTTGGGGCAACATAAAAAAACATTTAGTGATGGGACAATTGTGAAGGAGTGCTTAAACGCCGTTGCCGAGACATTGATCTGCTCATTGATCTGCAAGGAAATGCTGCATTAAGAGAGCATTTTGAGACAACTGACCCTGCTACTTTCTGGTTACAGATGCCCCTTTTCCACCAAAGCAGTTCCAGGGCTGGTTCGGGGCCAGTGCTTAGGCTACATCCACACGACAACGGCAACGAGATTTAAAAAAAATATATATATATATCGCGTCCACATGGGCAACGGGTCAGTAAAATATCAGGTACATATGGCAACGCAACGCTTGCTGAAAACGATGCAATACACATGCCACACCTCTAGGTGCGCTGTAAGACTGTCCCATCAGAGACACAGAACAATAGAAGTAAGGACGCATGCGCATAAACTATTATGCGCGAGACTTCATATTAGCCACAAAGTCAGAAAAATCTGTTCGTAAAATTACGTTATAATGACCAAATACAATGAAAAGTATTTTTCCAGTCTCACCTGTGAAAGGTAATCCCACGTGATCTTGTTTGGACGGTAAACCTGTTGGTACAGTTAAACGCAGCACATGAATGAGGCATCTTTATTCTCCGCTTTGCCCCATCCAATATGGCGGCGAGGATGACGTATGATTCTACGCGGAAGGCGGAGTCTTTAATGGTCCGGAATAAATTGAATGCTACACGTTGATGGATTAATTTGTTCTTCTACGCCCTTTTTGAGGAATGTATTGTAGGACTTAAACCAACATCTGAAGAGGTGAGATCGCTCCTTTTTTCCCCTATTTTTGCTGGCGGGATTGACTCTGCCCTAAGGGCTATTCTCTCTCTCTCTCACTTTGCACCATTACACAATAAATATTCACAGTGAAAATATTTTGTAAGCGTGTTTCATGAACCAAGTTATAGGATTTGTTGACAACTCGCATCGAGTTTGTTACACTTCTACCCGGCGTGAAGCACTCACAGTCATGTGGTTGTGACGTCATTGTAAACAAATCTGTTCTACTCATCCAGACGACTTCGCAACGGCAACGTTGCCAGATCTTTCCACTCTGGAACCCGTTCTCAAAAGATTGCGTTTTGGGGCACCCAAAACGCCGGTGCCGTGTGGACGCCAGGCCGAAACGATAAACAATTGTATCGGATTCACCTGAATCCGTTGCCGTGTGGACAGGGCCTAAGAGAGCATTTTGAGACAACTGACCCTGCTACTTTCTGGTTACAGACTGTTTCTGAGAGTGTGTTCCCTGGTCTAACCAAAGGAGCACTGCACACCTTGACTATGTTTGGATCGACTTACAGCTGAGAGTCAGCTTTTTCCACCATGAACATTGTCAAAACCAAGTACCGTTCTAGGCTCAACAATGAACACCTACATATCTGCATGAGAATGGCACTAACTCCATTCCAACCAAGATTTAAATCACTGGCAGGTCAGCCACATGCCCGTTTTTCTCATTAAGTAAAAGAAGAATTAAAAGAGAAAAGTTCAAAGAAAAATGTTCTGTTTGCATTTCCCCCCCCAAAAAGCCACTTGTTTTCTGAAAATGTGGACTTTTTTTCTTGAAAAGTAGGCCCTCATTTTTTTAGGCTGGGACCTCGTTATTTTAAGAACAAAGAAGAGAAAATGTGAAGTCGATGCTCTGTTTGCACTTTTTAGTTCATGTTTTCTGAGTTGACTTTTTTACTTGAAGTGTAGGCCTTCAATTCTTCAGGTTGGGACGTCTTTAATTTAAGAGAAAAAGGAGTTATTCCACTCTGTTTGCACTTTATTTTATTCTGAGGTTTCTGTTTTCTTTAATCTGAAATAAAGGCCTTGAATTTATTTTCCTGGGACGACTTTTATTTATGGTAAAAGAGATAGTTGTGCACTCAGTTCATTTCCTGCACTGGAAATGAACAATAAATATTGTTGAAACCATATGAAAATGTGGACATAGGGGAAGGCTATAAGACACAAGCTGGACTTCAGTTCGGACCTTCTACTTGGACAAAATTTAATAACTGGACCTCAGTGACTTTTAATTGAATACCCCTGCTGTAGGGCATTGTGTATCTCTCTCCAATAGTCCTTCATGACCGGGCAGTCCCAGAAAACATGGTAATGGTTTGCACTTTGATTTCCGCAGTTCCTCCAACAGACAGGGGAGTTATTATCTTAAGCCTAGGTCACAACCGGACGTACGATTTTTTGGCCGTGCGATTTTTGGCGTTTCCCAAATCGCTGCGGTTTTTTTGTTCATGGAGAAAGATGCGCGTTGGCCGTGAGTTTGTCTTGCAACCTGAAAAAAACATAAGCGCCCGTAGAGTGAGTTTGACATGACAAAGAACCTCTGCGGCCGGTCTGCAGCTCGAAAATCAGCACGTCACACGCGTGCCCTCCGTGCATTTCTTGCGTTTCTTGCACGTAGACCGGCCGTAGGAGCACGTACGGCCGGTTGTGACCGAGGCTATAGTGAGACTTCTGAGAAGGTGTAATAAAAAAGTACCTAATCAGGCTTTTCCAGCCAAATTCCCTCCACTTCTGTGAGCTGGTACACATCCACTGATACCTCCGTACTGTTGTCCATTCTTCCTCAGATATAGTTACACCTCCTTCCTTCCTTCTCCCATTTTATTTTAATATATAAAGTTAAACGTGGTTTCAAATTAGACAGTCGCTTATACTGTACAAGCATGAAATACTAGTGCATCTCAAAAAATTAGAATATTGTGAACACAGTGTATCTCTCGGTCTAGTTCAGTACACACAACCACAACCATGGGGAAGACTGCTGACTTGACTGTTGTCCAGAAAATGATCACTGATGCCCTCCACAAGGAGGGTAAGCCACAAAAGGTCCTTGCTGAAAAGGGTGGCTGGAAAAGGTGCACAAGCAACAGGGATGGCTGCAGTCTTGAGAGAATTGTCAAGAAAAGTTGATTCAAGAACTTGGGAGAGCTTCACAAGGAGTGGACTGAGGCTGGTGTCAGTGTATCAAGACCCATCACAAACAGACATCTTCAAGAAAGGGGATACAACTTTCGCATTCCTAATATCAAGCTACTCCTGAGCCAGAGACAATGTCAGAAGTGTCTTATCTGGGCTCAGGAGAGAAAGAAATGGACTGTTGCTCAGTGGTCCAAAGTCCTCTTTTCAGATGAAAGTACATTTTGCATTTGATTTGGAAATCACGGTTCTAGAGTCTGGAGGAGGAGTGGAGAGGCACAGAATCCAAGGTGTTTGAAGCCCAGTGTGAAGTTTCCACAGTCTGTGACGATTTGGGGTGCCATGTCATCTGCTGGTGTTGGTCCACTGTATTTTATCAAGTCCAAAGTCAACACAGCCATCTACCAGGAGATTTTAGAGCACTTCATGCTTCTATCTGCTGACGAGCTTTTTGGAGATGCTGATTTCCTTTTCCAGCAGGACTTGGCACCTACCCACAGTGCCAAAACTACTACCAAATGGTTTGCTGACCATGATATTAGTGTTTGATTGGGCAGCCGACTTGCCTGACCTGAACCCCATAGAGAATCTATGGGGTATTGTCAAGAGGAAGATGAGGAACACCCGACCCAAAAATACAGATACGCTGAAGGCCACTATCAAAGCAACCTGGGCTTCAATAACACCTCAGCAGTGCCACAGACTGATCACCTCCATGCCACACCGCATTGATACAGTAATTCATGGTAAAGGAGCCCCAACCAAGTACTGAGCATATAAATGAATATACTTTTCAGAAGTTGGACATTTCTGTATTGTAAATCCTTTTTTTGATTGATCTTAGGGAATATTCTAATAATTTGAGATACTGGATTTCTGATTTTCATGAGCTATAGGCCATAATCATCAAAATTAAAACAAAAAAGGCTTTAAATATTTCACTTTACATGTAATGAATATAGAATACATGAAAAGTTTACCTTTTTGAATTAAATTATGAAAAAAAGGAACTTTTTCATGGTATTCTAATTTTTTGAGATGCACTAGTAGTTCTATCAAGTGTTTCTGAATTATAGGCTTTTGTAGACAATTCAGTCAAATACGTGTTTGTTTTTGTTACATTTTTCATCTTCGTATCGACGTAGTGCCGCAGAGGCAGGTATCGATAGAAGTCTTGTTTTTCTAATAAACGTGTCCTTTTAAGCGTTTCAAAACCGAGCAATTTTTCATCGCGCCACATAAGGCTGTTATACCCTTAGCTATCCAGTCCTTGAATCTAGAGTCCAATTTATTAGGTGTAAACTCTGAGTCATAAGCATACCATTTAAGAGTTGTACCGTAATATCGCTCTCAAGTTCATGTTCCTTTATGATAGTTTTCCACGTTTTAAGGGTCCATTTCACCCATGGGTTATCAAATGTTACTGATGTGGGTTTGTAGGTTATCAGCTAAGATTGCCTGTATGGGGATGGAGGGTGTTTTTTCCTCAGTGTTTTTCCATTGAGCAATATATGACCGGTCGCACCAGCATATCACTGCTCTCATCTGCGCTGCCAAATAATATCATCTAAAATAAGGCAAGCCCCATCCTCCCTTTTGTTTAGCTAGCTGTAAAGTTTTGAGACAGACCCTTGGTCTTTTACCTGGCCATAAATACCTCGATAGCATTTTGTCCGACTCGTTAAATTGGTTTTGGTTAATCTCTATTGGCAGGGTTTGAAATACAAATATAAAAAGTCTTGGCAATATATTCATTTTAACAGAGTCGATTCTTGAACTAAGTTCTGGTGCATTCTCAGCTAATAAATTACCAACCATTTTCCTGTAAAATACTTGCAAAATATGTATAAAATTTCCCTCCAGGTCTGTGTGCGCTTGGCTTTCTCAGTTCCCCTCTGCAGTACGCTGCCTGGCTCTGTAACATAACTACTGTACATATGCTACGGCGTGGGCACCTGTTCCGGCTCAGCCAATCAGAGTGCAAGAATCTATCAACAAATATGGCGTCACTTCCGGTCATGTTATACCTGAATCGAAGACAATTTCGTGGTGAAAAATTGAATTTGCAGCAAATTATGGGCAGCAGAGATGATATAAAAAAAAATAAAAAAAAAAATCACTTGAACATTGAAAGGCAAGTTTGGGTTTTTTTTCTGGGATTGAGTAGCCAGCGCAGACCGTCTGTGTTGACAGAGAAAACCGCCGTCACCGGCGCTTGTGGACATCTCGGATGAATGGAAAAAATAAATTAAAAATATATATAATAAATAAATAAAACAAACCCCCAGCAAGGAAACCTTCATTCAGGATTCCACAGTAATGGTGTGCATGGCAGGGTTGCAAAGTGAAAGCTACTGCTCTCCTTTTTTTTTGTTTAAAAAAAAAAAAAAAACACTCTACTGCTGCTCGACTACAGTTTGCTAGAGATCACATGGACAAACCAGACGGCTATTGGCAAAATTTCATGGCTAGATGAGACCACTGGTTTAAATAAGAAGCGTTATGTTTAGAGAAAGGGAATCACTGCATTCCAGCACTAGAACCTTATCCCATCTGCGAAACATGGTGGTGGTAGCATGACAGCTTACCATCGTTGTCGGAACAATGATTTCTAAAGAACATTGTCAGGACATCTATCCGTGAACTGAATCTGGAGAGAAAGTGGGTCCCGGAGCAAGACGACAACTCCAAGCACATGTCGTTCTACCAAAGAATGGTTCGAGAACAGGAATATTAGTGTTTTGGAACGGCCAAGTCAAAATCCTGACCTTAATCCAATCGAAATGTTGTGTGAGAGACATTCGTGTAAGGAAACACACCGTCATCCCAGAGCTGAAGGTGTTCTGTAAAGTGGAATGGGCTGAAACTCATCACACAGGCTCTGAATGCAAAGGTTCACATACTTTTGCCACTCACAGCTTTGTACTATTGGATCATTTCCCTCAATAAATAAATGACCAAGTATAATATTTTTGTCTCATTTGTTTAACCGGGTTCTCTTTATCTACTTTTAGGACTTGTGTGAAAATCTGATGCTTTCGGTCATATTTATGCAGAAATATACACTACCGTTCAAAAGTTTGGGGTCACTTTGAACTGTCCTTATTTTTGAAAGAAAAGCACTGTTCTTTTCAATGAAGATCACTTTAAACTAATCAGAAATACACTCTATACATTGCTAATGTGGTAAATGACTATTCTAGCTGCAAATGTCTGGTTTTTGGTGCAATATCTCCATAGGTGTATAGAGGCCCATTTCCAGCAACTCTCACTCCAGTGTTCTAATGGTACAATGTGTTTGCTCATTGCCTCAGAAGGCTAATGGATGATTAGAAAACCCTTGTACAATCATGTTAGCGCAGCTGAAAACAGTTGAGCTCTTTAGAGAAGCTATAAAACTGACCTTCCTTTGAGCAGATTGAGTTTCTGGAGCATCACATTTGTGGGGTCGATTAAATGCTCAAAATGGCCAGAAAAATGTCTTGACTGTATTTTCTATTCATTTTACAACTTATGGTGGTAAATAAAAGTGTGACTTTTCATGGAAAACACAAAATTGTCTGGGTGACCCCAAACTTTTGAACGGTAGTGTAGAAAATTCTAAAGGGTTCACAAACTTTCAAGCACCAATGTGCACTGTCCATGTAAACAGTTCAAGTCCAGATCTGCAGAATTAACTCAGCCCGTGGTTTAGGAAACGTTAACATGTGAAATAAAAACTTGCCTTTCAACATTCAAGTGATTTATATGGTCTCCGCTGCAAATCCTATTATTTCACCACGAAATTGTCTTCGATTCGGGTCTAGTATGACTGGAAGCGATGCCATATTTGTTGATCGATTCTCATGCTCTGACTGGCTGAGCCGGACCCCGTGACCACGCTGTAGCAGACAGTAAAGACGCAGTTGGTGGATGTTACAGATGATTTCACTCAGTTTGCACAAAATGCCACTGAAGAAGAAACTAAAACCTTCCGTGGGCCAAATAAAGTTTATATTTTCTGCTGCAGATTTGTACATATAAATCGTAACTAATATTTGGATATCTAAGAATTGTTATTTTCATATCCAAAAGCTAATAATAATAATAATAATATTTATTTATTTATAAAGCGCTAAAACTATGATACATATTCTAAAGCGCTGATACATTCACAAAACAATCAAAGTAAATAAAAAAATAAATAATACATAAAACAAGTTCTACAGTGGGGCAAAAAAGTATTTAGTCAGCCACCAATTGTGCAAGTTCTCCCACTTAAAAAGATGAGAGAGGCCTGTAATTTTCATCATAGCTACACTTCAACTATGAGAGACAGAATGAGAAAAAAAAAAATCCAGAAAATCACATTGTAGGATTTTTAAAGAGTTTATTTGCAAATTATGGTGGAAAATAAGTATTTGGTCAATAACAAAAGTTCATCTCAATACTTTGTTATATACCCTTTGTTGGCAATGACAGAGGTCAAACGTTTTCTGTAAGTCTTCACAAGGTTTTCACACACTGTTGCTGGTATTTTGGCCCATTCCTCCATGCAGATCTCCTCTAGAGCAGTGATGTTTTGGGGCTGTCGCTGGGCAACACGGACTTTCAACTCCCTCCAAAGATTTTCTATGGGGTTGAGATCTGGAGACTGGCTAGGCCACTCCAGGACCTTGAAATGCTTCATACGAAGCCACTCCTTCGTTGCCCGGGCGGTGTGTTTGGGATCATGGTCATGCTGAAAGACCCAGCCACGTTTCATCTTCAATGCCCTTGCTGATGGAAGGAGGTTTTCACTCAAAATCTCACGATACATGGCCCCATTCATTCTTTCCTTTACACGGATCAGTCGTCCTGGTCCCTTTGCAGAAAAACAGCCCCAAAGCATGATCTTTCCACCCCCATGCTTCACAGTAGGTATGGTGTTCTTTGGATGCAACTCAGCATTCTTTCTCCTCCAAACACGACAAGTTGAGTTTTTACCAAAAAGTTCTATTTTGGTTTCATCTGACCATATGACATTCTCCCAATCCTCTTCTGGATCATCCAAATGCTCTCTAGCAAACTTCAGACGGGTCTGGACATGTACTGGCTTAAGCAGGGGGACACGTCTGGCACTGCAGGATTTGAGTCCCTGGCGGCGTAGTGTGTTACTGATGGTAGCCTTTGTTACTTTGGTCCCAGCTCTCTGCAGGTCATTCACTAGGTCCCCCCGTGTGGTTCTGGGATTTTTGCTCACCGTTCTTGTGATCATTTTGACCCCACGGGATGAGATCTTGCATGGAGCCCCAGATCGAGGGAGATTATCAGTGGTCTTGTATGTCTTCCATTTTCTAATAATTGCTCCCACAGTTGATTTCTTCACACCAAGCTGCTTACCTATTGCAGATTCAGTCTTCCCAGCCTGGTGCAGGTCTACAATTTTGTTTCTGGTGTCCTTTGACAGCTCTTTGGTCTTGGCCATAGTGGGGTTTGGAGTGTGACTGTTTGAGGTTGTGGACAGGTGTCTTTTATACTGATAACGAGTTCAAACAGGTGCCATTAATACAGGTAACGAGTGGAGGACAGAGGAGCCTCTTAAAGAAGAAGTTACAGGTCTGTGAGAGCCAGAAATCTTGCTTGTTTGTAGGTGACCAAATACTTATTTTACCGAGGAATTTACCAATTAATTCATTAAAAATCCTACAATGTGATTTCCTGGATTCTTTCCCCCCATTCTGTCTCTCATAGTTGAGGTATACCTATGATGAAAATTACAGGCCTCTCTCATCCTTTTAAGTGGGAGAACTCGCACAATTGGTGGCTGACTAAATACTTTTTTGCCCCACTGTATATAAAAAATTATCCAAGTTACAACTGGTATGCAAGACGAAAGAGATGCGTTTTTAGGGCCTGCTTGAAGTCATTTAATCCCTTTATCCCTCGAATGAGGGGTGGTAAAGTGTTCCACAGTTCTGGGCCTGCATGAGCCAATGCCTTGTCGCCAAAGGTCTTACAGTTTGTCTTCGGAACAGCTAATACCAGAGTTTTACTTGATCTGATCATAGGTTGTATGACGATTGACTGTAAGAGAGCAAAGACTTCAAATAGACTGGAGCAGTCCCATATATACAGTGGTGCACAAGCAGAAGTATTTTGTACCAGATTCTAAATAATACCGTTAACCAGTGAAGATCAATAAGAACTGGTGTGATATGGTCAAACTTGGGCACCAAGCGTACTACACGCGCAGTGGCGTTCATGAAGCGTTGTAGGCGGTTGACTTGATACTGGGGAATACGGTACAAAAGAGAGTTACAATAATCCAGGTGCGACGTTACAAAGCTCATCATGAATGAGCACTTTGCAGGCGTCTTCAGTCAGATACTGTCTGATGAAGTAGAGACCGCGGAATGCCTTGCTGCAAACTTTGCTTACATGGACTAGGGATGTTAACCGATGACCGTTGGTTGACCGAATCAACGTCAACCGGTTAATTTTTTTTTGGCTGTCGGTTAAAAAAAAAAAAAATCAATCGTTTTGAAGCTGCCGATTTTGGAGCGGAGAACCTGGAATTCTGTGTTGTAAACGCTTGGGGCATGCCATGCGGTGTAAGGACGACAGCTGACAAATCAGAAACACCCATTCAGTCATGTCCCGCCCTCCCGCCCCAGTTGAAGACAGCTGCCACTCGGCGAAAGAAAAGTCTCAGTGTTGGATTACATTTTACTACGCAACATCAAGGAAATTCTTGACTATCAAAGAAACAAGAACACGGCGTGAATGAAGTCGATGGTTGATTAGTGTGGTGAATATTAATGTCAACGTAATAATAATACACAAGATCTGAACTAAAACCTGGTTACTCACTGATGTTACTTAGCATCAGACAGTTGCTATATTAGCTTAGCGGCTAATCAGCTCAGCTCCAGCTATCCCATTCCCAATGGCTGTGCACAATTAGCAGCCATGTAACCATAATACCAGTAGCTGGAAAACAATTGCAGTACGAGGTCTCTGTGGCTCACTTCGAAGAAAAGTGCCTAGTCCGTAGCAGTATGCAATATCAACACACAGCCTACTGCAGTTAACTGTAAACACCGGGGGCCGTATCGCTAAAGCGTCCTGTCTTCAGTGAAAAGTTAAGATGGGACAAGTGTACGATAGGATTGTTTTCAATAAGCACCTGCAGTGACTGAGCTAAAGCTTGCCGCTTAGAAAATGACGGCAATTTATCGAGAACATGTTCACACTGATATTTTTAATGCCAAGTTGCAACTTAACAAAAGTGCGTGCCCCTTGCTGACACGGCCGCAGACACAGACCCGGGTGGAGAAGGACAAGGAGGAGGGGTCGAGGGGGGATTTCACGCTTCTCACGATGTCTCTAAGCTGGAGCCATTTGTCCTCCGCTCCAATACAAACCCCTCGACATCAGTGCCGCGTTTGACTAAATGTTTCGCGCTGTAGAAAAGGTAATGTGAGTGGACGGCAGCGACTGGGACTGAATGTGCGGATGCTCGCGGTTAGATTTAGAATAATTTCTAATAATTCCAATTCTAGAATTTTAAACTCATAGGTTAACCGACTTTAACCAGCTAATGAGGCTCGGTGGTCGGTCAAGATTTTTTTTAAAGTTTTCGCCATCCCTAACAGACATTCATCGACATATTCTCGTCGAACCATACTCCCTAATTCCTAACATGTGAGAGTCTCTTAATTTCTGATCCACCAACCGAAACACCATCAACGTTCACCTTTTCAAGTTGTTGTCGAGACCCGATGACAAGGAATTCCGTTTTTGAGTCGTTCGTTTTCAGGCGATGAGTAACCATCCATGCTCGCACTTCAGAAACACAAAGCTCAATCGCTTTCAAAGCCTCCTCTTCCGCTAATGGAGTTGCAGGCTTAAAGGAAAGATAGATTTGTGGGTCATCAGCGTAGGCGTGGACATTAGAAGGAAGATGTTTCTTGACAGTGTTGAATATTCCACTGGCATAAAGGATAAACAGTATAGGTCCAAGACCGCTGCCTTGAGGGACCCCACAATCCAGATTGAAGCTTTTGGAGCATAGGTTTTCAAATCAGAACATTCTGTGACCTGCTTGATAAAAAAAAAAAAAAAAAAAAAAAGACGCAATCCACTGCTTTGCTTTGCCAACCACACAAAAATCAGATTCTAATGGCCCTTTTCCACTACCCTTTTTCAGCTCACTTCAGCCCGACACGGCTCGCGTTTCGACTACCAAAAAACAGCACGACTCCGCTCGCTTCAGCCCTGCTTAGCCCCTAAAACTCGCACCGTTTTGGAGTGGGGCTGAAGCGAGCCAAAGCGAGCCGAGTGAGGCTGGGGGCATGAGCAGACACTCCCCTGTGCACTGATTGGTGAGGAGGAGTGTCCTCACATGCCCACACACGCCCCGCGAGCACGCTGGGATCTGTAAACACCGTAAACCCGGAAGAAGAATAATTACGAAAATTTCTGAAGCTTTATGCGCCTTGCCTCATCTATACGCTCTTGCCAGTATCTGTCGGCGTTGTCGGTGACAACAAGCCACAGAACCAAGACCAGCAACACTAACGACTCCATGTCCATGTTTATTGTTTACTATTCGGGTCGTTAGACTACCGCTTAAAAGCTCACTGATGTCACTGTTTGCGCTGCTTAACGACATCACGTGACGTCCACCCACTTTCGCTAACTCCACCCAATGTGTCCACCCACTTCCAGCCAGCACGGTTCAGCGCGGTTGTAGTCGAAATGCAACTCCAATAGCCCCACTCAGCTCGACTCAGCACGGCACGGCTCAGCCCGACTCAGCCGCGTTTGTAGTGGAAAAGCGGCATAAGATGTCAAGCAAGATGTCACGTTCAATGTATCTGTGAAACCACACCACAGATTACTATGTACCTGGATACCAACCACAGATACTATGTACCTGGATGACTGAGTATCTTCACAGATATGTTTCTACGCACTTTGGGATGAGTTCCCTTGGACTGGTGCGGGAGTATGAGAGGACTTCCAGAAAACCGGCAGACATCTTAGCCAGAGAGGATCGTTCATTTTTGTCAACCTGGAACGACCATCACTGAACAGAGGTGGGTGTCTAAGACATCTTTTATCAGCCACCTACAATGCAGCCATCAGCATTCTGATTCGGATTCTATGATGATCCATGAGAGGATAAATACTTGATACTCCCTATTAGACAGACAGAACTGAGGATGCCTTTCAGACGAGAGGCGAAACGTCTTCAAGACTTTTCAAGCAAGTCCAGTTGCTCTCTTCTACCAACCACAGGTCACGTTCAATGGTATCAAAAGCTGCACTGAGATCCAACAGGACTAGGAGAGTGACGACCTGTCTGTCCATACTCATCAATATGTCGTTATGCACTTTTAAGAGTGCAGTTTTGGTTGAATGACCTTGATGATATGATGACCGATTCTCCGGAAGTAGTGCGTGCAGCGAACAACGTGCAAGAAGCTGACCAATAACTCCTTTTTCGGCTGCTTTGGAAACGAATGGAAGATTGCTTACAGGGTCTTTAAAATCAGGTCCAACCCAAGTTTTTTCAGCAGTGGTATCACGATGGCGATCTTCCAGCGCTCCGGCACACACCCCTCCTCAATCGATGAGTTGATCAGATTAGTGATAACAGGAGCCAGCACATCAACACATTGATTCAGAATCCATGTTGGAATAGGATCAAGTCGACAGGTTGCGTTAGAGGAGGACAGAATGATCTTACGCACATCCTCCTCAGAAAGCGGCTTAAAGTCAGTTAATAACGACAAAGGGGTACGGCCAACAACAGCTGGCTTTGCGACAGACGGCGTAATCTCATTAATATCCTTTTTGATGTGAAGAATTTTCTTGCAGAAAAACTCTCCAAAATCGTTTGCAAGTTGAAGGGAATCAAGATGTAATGGAAGAGGACAATCGTTCTTCTCCTTGACCAGGGACGAAACAATTGCAAACAGTTTTTTGGTATCACCAGCACACTCCTCGATAAGACCACAATAGCACGTAGATTTTGCGACTTCAAGACGAGCTGAATACTCATTGCGTACCCGGCGATAGTTTTCCTTGTCCGACTCAAGCCCCGATCTTAGCATTTTCTTTTCGAGTTTCCTCCTTTTTGATTTAAAGGTTCTTAGCGATTCATCAAACCACGGAACCGTGGGTCTCGCAACAACCACTTTTTCCCTCAGGGGTGCATGTGTCTCTCGACTCTTTGAGAGATCATCATCATAGCATGCCGCCAGATCATCGTTGTTAGATGGAGGATCCATCACCAGAGGGGACGTCAGTATATCATTCTGGAAGGACTCGAGATCGATTTGTTTAAATCTGCGGAACTGAATCGTCTTTTTGGTTAGGTTTGGGCGCGGAACATCAAGAGAACATTCAACGAAGAGGTGGTCAGAGAGAACCAAAGAGAGAAGGTTGAATATCATATCATTGACTCGGATGTCATTAGATGATCGCGTTATAATGAGATCAAGAGCATGTCCAGATGTACGAGTTGGGCAGTTAATATGCTGTAGTAAACCAAAGGTATCAAGGAGCTCAGAAAATCTGCGTGCGTCACTATCGGATGGACAATCCAAATGGAAGTGAAAATCTCCAGTTATCAACAGAGTGTTTTCCAAATAATTTGAAAACTCCTCAAAGAAAACACTGGATGTAACTGGGTGAACATCAGAGTAGAGAGGGCGATAAACCACAACCACACACACTGATCAACTGCGAACATTAACACTCCACTCAGAATATTTGAATGACGTGAATTCTTTGCCACTCAAAAAATTTACTCGAATGGCATCTCTATGAAGAATACCAGTTCCACCTCCTGATCTATCTGACGATCGAGCAAAATTGTTGAAGGCACAGCCAGTTGGACTAAGCGATGCGACGCTAACAGAGTCCAACTCCTTAATCCAAGTTTCAGTGACTGCACACAAATCATACTTTCTTCCGAGGACATGATTACGGCTGCGTATCAGTCAATTTCCTAGATCGATTCGATTTCGATTCTTAGGGTTTTAAATTGATTAATCACGATTCGATTCAATCTGAATCAATTCAATCTGCTCTTAAATAATGAAAATATCTCCCAGGGTTTCCCATACATAGACCATTGTGTGGCGCAGCGCCATACAATGGATTCCTATCGCCACATAATCAGACTCACGATTTTGAAGAAAAAAAAATTCCGTTGCGTATCGTTCCGCTCATAGTGCTCTTTCTTCTCGTACACACGCGCGCGCACACACAGAGAGAGAGCGATGGAGAGGCGTGTACACAGGCCTGCCGTTGTGCATATGTGCCCAAATCCAGGGACACATGTCGGCCCGGGGGCATTTTGAGTTATTGACAGATTCAGAAAGTACAGTTTCTAAGCTTTCCAATGATGCCTTCCATGTGGAGATCTGACAATATTTGAAGAATGTGTGGCCTTTTGAAAGTGTATACTTCTTAAAACAGAAAAGGGAGAAAATCGCCCTCAAAGTTTTCCATCTCAGCTACTCTGGGTGCAGGGAGGGCACATAATGGTGCTCATTTGCATGACATTAAGGAAAGCCCTACCCCCTACTAGCTAGCACGATACTACTTTCATGTAAACAAAGATCACCACGTCAATTTTCCTTCCATGCAAAGTATGCCCAACACAATTATGAAGTACAAAAATAAGTCCTAAAGTATACTTTAATGTTTTGTGGTTGAAAAATTACTCACACCGTAAGAAAGAAAGATAGCACAATGATGACAACTAACAACGCTAGTTTCATGTAAAGCCTCGGTCACAACCGGCCGTACAGTATGTGCTCCTACGGCCGGTCTACATGCAAAAAACGCAAGAAACGCACGAGAGCGCATGTGAAACGCACGAGAGTGCGCATGTGATGTGCTGATTTTCGAGCCGCAGACCGGCCGCAGAGGTTCTTTGTCATGTCAAACAAACTCTACGGGCGCTTACGGTTTTTCAGGTTGCAAGACAAACTTACGGCCAACGCGCGTCTTTCTCCGTGAACAAAAAAAAAAAGCAGCGATTTGGGAAACGGCAAAAATCACACGGGCAAAAAAATCGTACGTCTGGTTGTGACCTAGGCTTAACCAAACCACAACACTCTCCGTTACATGCAAAAATAACCACACAGCCTTAGATTAATAAACTTACCCCAACAGAAAGAGAAACGGCGCCTTGCACACACCAATGCTTCCGATGGAATGTAATCCTAGCTTCCTTTTGGTTGGGTTTTTTTTTTTTTGCTAGAAATGGTTATCTCCGATGTAAATACCGTGTGTCTGTTTGCTTCGCGGTGTTTCAGCTCCTCTGCGATCTGTTTAGCTTGCTCCATATTCATTCCATAGTGAAATTACACGCCTGTATGCAGCTAAGTAGCCACGAGCTCAGCTCGGATCATACAGCTGATTCGCAAAAAAAAAAAAAAAAAAAAGACTTAAATCTTCATGTGAATGGCCCATATGGTAATTTACCCACACCCCCCAGCAGGCTACAGTCCTGACAAAAACGAGACAATTTGCAACAAAAAATGTATGCTTTTCCAACAAAACAATCTATTATCTGAAATACTGATTGCATTCTTCAAGATCTCAACTTGCACATGATGGAAAAAAACGAAAATCACAAATTTCGAAAAAAAAAATGCTTCTTTTGCGATTATCTCGGATTCGTTTCGGCCGACATGCGTCCCTGGATTTGGTGAGGCGTCACATATAACCCGGTGTCGCAGTCTGATCGTGCGCTGGTATAAATTTACCATGCGCATGCGCAGACCGATTTTTTTTCCCCCGGTCAACTTCCGGGAAGTCTAGACTGGTGGTAAATTCAGACCGTGACACCGGCCTTATTGCATTATCCCGTTTATCCCGCTTCAGCATTCATGCAAGTTATTAATAATGGCTTGACATTCACAATAAATAAGGATTTCCCACTAGCCTAAATAAAGTGTTATACTCGCAGGGATGCCTAGTTGATGCTATCTGAAGCATAAAATCTGAATATTTTAAGAAACAATGCGGTAGTTGAGAGAGGCGACTGTAGGATGCCCATAGGCGAATAATAACTTCGTATTTATTTGACTATTATAATTTCATTGACTCTCAGCGTTTGCTGCTTTAACCCAGATGAGTATTGAAAAGTTTTTTCTGAATTGCGAGCGGGATTTCTCAGCTATGAATAGGGTAAGCACATAGAAATTCAGTATTCCTTTGTATATTTTTTTGATGTAATGGAAATTTTTAGTGCTTTTTTATCCATAGATTAAAACAGACCTCAGGAATAGGCTCCAAGGGGAACACACCTGGCAGCCTGCTTACGAATCTCCATAAATGGTCCCGAACCCAATGACTTCCCTTACGATAGGGCACTTGAGTTTTTTTTCAGAAAGCCACGCAGAATTAAATGTTCTGATAGGGCATGCAGGCTTTGCACCAATTAGGGTAATGCGTTTTCATTACTGTTAGTTGCCTTGGTGTTACCTTAAGTGGTTTCTTACATCTAATTATGATATTTTATTATTATTATTTTGTTGTTACATTATACTATTTATTTCATTTTAGTATTGGTTGAGGTAAGTGTTGAGTTCAATATTTAAAATAAAAACCTCCAGCTTGTTTTTTTGCAATTTATTCCTTGAATGTTAACTAAAGAATGATTGAAAGATTGCCACCAAAAAGGCAAAAAACTAAGGTAAAAACCTTCAATTTTGGTGAGTAATTTTCATAAATTTAAAAGACAGGTTTTCTACCAACATCAAGCCCAGCAAACTAATAGCCTGCCCTGTAATGTAAAGTTGGGTCGAGGAATGAAACCAGGCAGGGTTCTGGGAAAAATTGTTTTAGCTGTCTTCTCTTAAAAAACTTAAAAGAATTTAGATTGAACTGAATAATCTCAAATGCTTCTTGTAGCTTTAAAACAGTCCCAGCAGGTGACTCTGAAGAAAAATACTGTGTTTGAACACCGCCCGCTGTAAACACTTTGCATACACCCCACTGACCGACTCCACCGACCGCCACGACACCACCGCGCACGATTCCCTCATCGGCACAGTGGAGCACCACAAATTGCTACCTGGTCTGTGGGAAACACCGTCTCCATACAATACGTTGCAAAATACACGTCTTTATTTTGTAAATTTGACAGTTCACACGTAACTGTAAACAAAACTGTCTTATCTTCCTGTAATTAAAAAAGTGCAAATAAAAGCGCAAACAAAAGTTGCGATGGCCTCTGTTATCTTTATGGCCCGCGGAGACTCTGATGGTAATGCTAGCAGGTCCTTCAGTTTCTTTTGTTTTGCTCCGGGCGGCTTGTTGTCGGAAGCTAAGGTTAGCGTAGTGTGGTACCTTGTCAGGTGGTTTCTGAGGTTTGTAGTATTCCTACAATAACTGAGCTCTGCTTGGCATATCTTGCAAACTACCTTGGTTTTATCAAGCTCTTCGTCCTTTGTTGTTTTAAATTTGAAATGACTCCACGCGTCAGATTTCATTTGAGACGGCTTGCCAAGCGGTGTTTTCCCTGCCTCAGCCATGGCTCTGGCCTCAGCCATTTTGTGTGCGTGCTTGAACGTCACGACGTACGACTGCGCAGCTGCATCATCACGCACGAGACGGCTGAGGGAGGAAAATCACACAACACACGAGATCGTGTTGTGGAAAAAAAAAAAAAAAAACAAACAACTCAATCTCATGCCCTGTGAATCGATAGTGTGAAATTTAAATGAAATCGATCCAAAATCGATTAAATCGTTTTTTTTTTTACCCAGCCCTAGACATGATCCACTATAACAGATGTCTTATTTCTGACAGATCTCACATTCACACACGCAAAACGAAACCATTTAGAAGACCTTTGGTTCGTTCTATCTGGACCAGGACCTGGATTTAGTTCGACATCATTTGCTAACAGCACAAGGATAAAAACCACCAAGGAACGCTTAAACAGTATTACACTTGCGTATGCACTGGAATTTGAATGAATTGAAGTGCTCAAAGCCGACGAACACCGGTTGTGTTGAAACTGTGGAATTGCACGTTTGATCAAATCCTCAGAGACAAATAAAATCGACGCAGAATGGTTCTTGGTGCCATTTGTCAGGCCAGGCCAGGCTAGTTCGTGAAGAGCTAAAGCAACGAACAAGGCTACGCACATAGACTTCGGGGTCATCAAATGCTGTGTTCACACTTATACCGGTACGAAAGTGGTATAACTGTATCGATACAAAGTATACCGGTACAGTTTAGTGCATCTGTCCACACTAGCAAGAAATGTTTGCAGTTTTCTTTCACGGAAGTTGAAATGCACGTGCGCGAAATGTTTCCATGGTTACCGAGTAACTTCCTTCCGAGAATATGGCGGATGAAACAACGTGTGTGTGCTTTTTGTTGTCAATGTACAGTCTGTATTTCTGGTGGTCATTTATTCAGTCGAATCGTATAAAACGCACAAGGCAGTTGAGAAACATAGAAAACGAATCTCACTTTCTCCGCCCTCACTTTCTCCCTCTTCCCTTCTCTTCCCCTCACTTTCCCCCTCTTCCTCCTTTCTTCCTCCCTCTTCCCCCCCCCCCCCCCCCCTTTTCTCTGCTCCATGTAGCTCCACGGTCATTTTGAGCCATTTTACAGCTGGAAAGCGCGTGCGTATTGTATTGTATGAATAACTCAGAAGACGTAGGAATGGTTCATTGCGCTTGCGCATTATATTTGTATCGATACAGAACCGCTTCATCTGTCCACACTACAGCGAAGCACTACAGTACTGATACGAAACCCATACATTTGTGGGTTTCGTACCAATACAGTTATACCACTACAGTACCGGTATAGTTGCTAGTCTGGACAGGTGTTGAGGTACGAAAGTAGTTTCGTATCGGTACAAAATCCCTAGTGTGGACTAGGGATGTTAACCGATGACCGTTTGACTGGTGGTTGACCGAATCAACGTCAACCGGTTAATTTTTTTTGGGTTGTCGGTTAAAAAAAAAAAAAAAATCATCGTTTTGAAGCTGCTGATTTTGGAGCGGAGAACCTGGAATTCTGTGTTGTAAACGCTTGGGGCATGCCATGCGGTGTAAGGACGACAGCTGACAAATCAGAAACACCCATTCAGTCATGTCCCGCCCTCCCGCCCCAGTTAAAGACAGCTGACAAACCAGAAACACCCATTCAGTCATGTCCCGCCCCAGTTAAAGACAGCTGACAAACCAGAAACACCCATTCAGTCATGTCCCGCCCCAGTTAAAGACAGCTGACAAATCAGAAACACCCATTCAGTCATGTCCCGCCCCAGTTAAAGACAGCTGACAAATCAGAAACACCCATTCAGTCATGTCCCGCCCCAGTTAGACAGCTGACAAATCAGAAACACCCATTCAGTCATGTCCCGCCCCAGTTAAAGACAGCTGACAAATCAGAAACACCCATTCAGTCATGTCCCGCCCCAGTTAAAGACAGCTGACAAATCAGAAACACCCATTCAGTCATGTCCCGCCCCAGTTAGACAGCTGACAAATCAGAAACACCCATTCAGTCATGTCCCGCCCCAGTTAAAGACAGCTGACAAATCAGAAACACCCATTCAGTCATGTCCCGCCCCAGTTAAAGACAGCTGACAAATCAGAAACACCCATTCAGTCATGTCCCGCCCCAGTTAAAGACAGCTGACAAATCAGAAACACCCATTCAGTCATGTCCCGCCCCAGTTAAAGACAGCTGACAAATCAGAAACACCCATTCAGTCATGTCCCGCCCTCCCGCCCCAGTTAAAGACAGCTGACAAATCAGAAACACCCATTCAGTCATGTCCCGCCCCAGTTAAAGACAGCTGACAAATCAGAAACACCCATTCAGTCATGTCCTGCCCTCCCGCTGCCACTCTGTGAAAGAAAAGTGTAGACACAGGCTTTTTAGCTTACAAATTACTATTCTGTTTTTTTTTTAATTATTATTAGAAGGCACATGGAGTTTAGTCCCGCCTTGGCCAGCGCATTCTGAAAGTATGTTTCGGTCTGTAGCCAACAATGCATGTTACTGCAGATCAGATCTCTCCACACAAACTAAAGGCACAGATGCCGACTTTTTCACGGCTTTTTCATGGACTGTAACGGCATTTGCTTATGTAGTAATTTTAATACAGAATTTACTCTGATGAAATTATTCAGACACTCCAACGCCCCCCCTAAAAAAAAAATCGGATCTGCACGAGCCGTGAAAAAGGCGCGCCGTTTGCATCCCTGTTTAAACTCATAGCTTAACCGACTTTAACCGGCTAATGAGGCTCGGTGGTCGGTCAAGATTTTTTTTTTAGTTTTCGCCATCCCTAGTGTGGACAGGGTAATAAAGATACCCAGAGTGCTGAAGTTCCCATAAAGATGTTTGGTCCCTCAGCTCAGGCTTCATACTTATGAAGTGCAAGTGCAAATAATTAATTGTGTGCAAATATTTATGCTGAAATTAAAACTATACGATCCACACCACCACACCAGAAGCATATCGAGTCCATTACACATGCAGCAAATACGCTCACCATGTAGTTATGTTACAGAGCCAGGCAGCGTACTACAGAGGGGAACTGAGAAAGCCAAGCACACACACACACACACACACACACACATATATCAGGAGGGAAATTTTAGACATATTTTGCAATTATTTTACAGGGAAACGGTTAGTAATTTATTAGCCGAGAATGTACCGGAATGCCCTCAGACCACGGCAGCTTCACCGCTGCAAATTCCAGAGCCGCCTACTACTCGTTTTCAGCCAGCTACTTAAGATTTTCTGGAGAACCCTGCTAATGGCACTGAAGACCTGTACAAAATATAAACCTCTGCACAAGTTAAGGTCTTAATTGCCTCGTTAAATATGAAGGCAGTCCTGCTGAATCACATAACATTCTTGTGTGTCATAAAAAAAAAAAAAAAAAGTCTGACACGCCCTCCTTATCCATCCCGTAATATCAATATGATAAAAAGCCAGACTCTGACATGGAAGACCTGATGTCACGGACCTTGAAGTCGAAGGTGTAGTTGGTGTAAGGCATGAGCCCGTTCTCGTAGGCACTCTTGAGCTTGAAGCCGTGCGTGATCCTGCCGTTGGACGAGCTGTTCTTGCCGTTGCAGTTGAAGTTGGTCAGACTGTCGCTGTAGCGCAGCTCTTTAAAGTCTTTGTGTGTGCAGTCGACCCCGCCTGTGCTCAGGAATTCCACCACACCTGGAAAATACAGCACATCACACACACAAAGCTTAAAAAAAAAAAAAGGAATAACTGCTCTGAAATACTAGCCTAGTAAACTAGACCCACCCGCCTAGCAGCCAAAAATATTTTTGCCTACGAGTGGGTCTAGCCTCGCACCATATAAACAAAAACACCCCGGGCATCAAATCGTGCCCGCCAATCACAACGCAAGGTTTTTGTTTGGATTCTTTGGGCGGGCTTTTGCAAGAGTGACGACAAAGCTGCGCGACGCTGGAGAAAGCACAGCAGGAAAGATGGCTACGGCTAGTGAACAGCGCGCGTTTGACTCCGCTTTGGAATCAGTTTTAGAAGAATTAGACTTGGAGTTTTCGTTGAAACATGAGCAGGAAGAGGCTCTCCGCTCATTCCTTTTCAAGAAGGACGTTTTCGCTGTTTTGCCGACCGGCTATGGCAAAAGTCTGATCTACCAGCTGGCTCCGCTCGTAGCCAAAAGGATGGGGCTAGTTTGTGCAGTACGAAGAATTAATAAACAGCTTTGAAACATTACTTTTTGATTGTTTCTTATTTTCCCGTTATTTTAAATTTAAGGGAAATTATTTCACCAAACACCACTAAATAAAAATAAAAACTCAAACAGTTTAAGCAAACCCTTGAAAAACACTTGAAAAAAAAAATAAGAGTTAAGTATGTGGTACAGACTCCAAACTTGTGGTCATTATCTCCAAACTTCTTAATATCTAGAACCTGTTTATTAATTAATACGCATTTTGAAAAATTATTTATTTCAAGGCCTCCCCCACTGCTTTCTGTCGCTCTGACTACGTCACAGTCACTGTTGCGCTGATTGGTCAGAGCGTTGGCCTATACGCACAGAGACGGTTTGAAAGACAGCAGTTTGTTCCTCCCACACCCTTCGGAAATGTCTACAACCGAGACCAGACTAAATATTCACATTTAGTCTGGCTTGCCGGGCTACTGAAATACAGCAAATGCTGCAGAGAAAAAACAAAACCTAGATAGAATTTGTGCTAGCTGTTATAAACCCGGACACGTCTGGTCACCGTACCCTATAGATCCGGAACAGTAAGAGATACAGAATGACGCTTAGTGAGGAAAAGTTGCGGCCTGCCGCCCTGAACAAAATTTAAGTTAAGAGTAATTAAAAATAAAAAATAAAAAAAAATCCCATTTTCATGGATCATTCTCCAGTTCAATGATCCAGATCACTACCAAAAGTCATAGCAACATAATTCAGCCCAGAGGTATTCATGTGAAATTTGGTGGCGGTTGGTTGAAAAAGTGTCCTAAAAACATTAGGAGAATAAGAATAATAATAGGGCGGCACGGTGGTGTAGTGGTTAGCGCTGTCGCCTCACAGCAAGAAGGTCCGGGTTCGAGCCCCGTGGCTGGCGAGGGCCTTTCTGTGTGGAGTTTGCATGTTCTCCCCGTGTCCGCGTGGGTTTCCTCCGGGTGCTCCGGTTTCCCCCACAGTCCAAAGACATGCAGGTTAGGTTAACTGGTGACTCTAAATTGACCGTAGGTGTGAATGTGAGTGTGAATGGTTGTCTGTGTCTATGTGTCAGCCCTGTGATGACCTGGCGACTTGTCCAGGGTGTACCCCGCCTTTCGCCCATAGTCAGCTGGGATAGGCTCCAGCTTGCCTGCGACCCTGTAGAACAGGATAAAGCGGCTAGAGATAATGAGATGAGATGAGAATAATAATAGTAAGAAGAAAGTAGAAAGCGCTTGAGTAAGTCCAGGGTTTCTGCAGGCTTGAACAAGTTCAATTTAAGACTTTTTAAGACCATAACAGGTTAAATTTAAGACTTATGCCGCACAAAAAAATAAAGAAAGAAAGAAAATTGGGAGAGCCTGAATTACTTTCAAAATAACAAAATTTATCATTCACCAATGAACTCATTACATCCCCAGGGTGCGCTCTTGCATTAATGAGGAACTTATGCCGCTTTTCCACTACAAACGCGGCTGAGTCGGGCTGAGCCGTGCCGTGCTGAGTCGGGCTGAGTGGGGCTGTTGGAGTTGCATTTCGACTACAACCGCGCTGAACCGTGCTGGCTGGAAGTGGGTGGACACATTGGGTGGAGTTAGCGAAAGTGGGTGGACATCACGTGATGTCGTTAAGCAGCGCAAACAGTGACATCAGTGATCTTTTAAGCGGTAGTCTCACGACCCGAATAGTAAACAATAAACATGGAGGACATGGAGTCGTTAGTGTTGCTGGTCTTGGTGCTGTGGCTTGTTGTCACCGACAACGCGGACAGATACTGGCAAGAGCGTATAGATGAGGCGAGGCGCATAAGGCTTCAGAAATTCTCGTAATTCGTAATTCTCCTTCTTCCGGGTTTGCGGTGTTTACAGATCCCAGCGTGCTCGCGGGGCGTGTGTGGGCGTGTAAGGACACTCCTCCTCACCAAATCAGTGCACAGGGGAGTGTCTGCTCACGCCCCCAACCTCACTCAGCTCGCTTTGGCTCGCTTCAGCCCTACCCCAAAACGGTGCGAGTTTTAGGGGCTAAGCAGGGCTGAAGCGAGCTGAGTCGTGCTGGTTTTTGGTAGTCGAAACGCGAGCCGTGTCGGGCTGAAGTGAGCTGAAGCGAGCTGAAAAAGGGTAGTGGAAAAGGGCCATAAGTTGCAGTGGAGCCAAAGACATCCCGCAAATCACTTGAGGATGAGGCGTTCGATTCCGTACGGTTTGCGTGTTGTAACGTTACAGTTCGCACGGAGTTAGCTGATACACCGTCTCGAGATGTGCTTGGACCTGACAACGGTTAACAAAATTGAGTGATGGCATGCGATTGTTGCAGACTTTTATGGGCAGCCTGGTGCTTCTCCGCTTTCGCGTGCGATTCCAGTGCCTTTACAGCCAGGGTGCCAAATTTGAGTGTTCTTTTGCACAATGTGCAGTACGCCTCAAACGGATTGTTTGGTACACGTTTTAACCAGTCTATGGAATCACTGCGTTCAAGCCAGCAGTCGTTAAACTTGCATTTGCCCATTTTGCTACAAACCGTGACAATCTCCCTCGCTTCTTTTAGGCTCTACTGTCTAAATGCGCGCGTGCCACGCCCTGTGCATCACCATGCCAACCGGGCTAGACGCCGGATTCCACTGTGTCTCATTTGTAGTTTGCAGCGTAGCCTACTGATACTATATGACTAATTATGAATATCACCAACGCATTTAACAAAAAAAAAAGCGAATGAGGTAAATGGACGTAATGATTTAAGACTTCACAAAATTACATTTAAGACCTACAATGCAAAATATGCTCGTATTTTAGACTTTTTAAGGCCTTAAATTTGGATTATCAAATTTTAGACTTTTTAAGACTCCGCGGAAACCCTGGTAACAATTTGCACCAGCGCCCCTAGTGCAAATTTTATTAATTAATTAGGGAAAAAAAAACCCTCACTGCATCCTTGCGTGAAGAAAGATTTCAGCTACTACATTACAATATATTTTATATAAATCCGCTACTCAAACACCTCTCATTTGAATACTTGATTCTGACTGGTCACAAGGTGCTGACTGATTTCCCATAACTGTAGCTTTGACAGTACTTCAAAAATCGCAGGCTTATTTTAACGCACTCCTTCGAATTCGTCATCGTTTCTACAGCAAGGAAGGAGTCTCCAGTTTCAGAGTACCGTATTTTTCGGACTATAAGTCGCACTTTTTTTCATGGTTCGGCTGGCCATGCGACTTATACTCCGGTGCGACGTATATATGGTTTTGTTTTGTTTTTTTCACCGCGGAATAACTGGAGCTGATAATGAGTCTGACGACAGCCACGCAGAAGAAGAGGAAACGGCGCTTCATCTGCCGCTGGAGTTGGCAGAGTTGTTCAGAAGCGACACCGAGGATGAGGAATTCAATGGATTTGCTGATTTGGAGTGAAATCACCAGCTTGATAAACTTGATTGACCTGTGTTTTATTATTAATGATAGGCCTATAGTTATTTAAATAAGTTATGTAGTGATTTTAGGCAGTGCTTAATTTGTGAAGTGGGAGGTCCCAGAACGCAGGAGGTGGGTGGGTCCGGCAACTCAAAAAAAAAAAAAAGGCGGGGGATGGTTTACTATAACTTTACGCACATGCGCTTATTGTGTGTGTAAAATAATAATAATAATAATAATATCAGACATTATGATCTTAGAAAACGCTTTAGTGACAAACAGTTACAGACAGTAATATGTCGTGATATTATAAAATATTCATTTTTATTAGTCTATATATTAAATTATATATTACATTTATCTTCTAAAATAACAGACTGTACTCATCACAACCGGTTTATTTCACCATTGGAGATCAGATCACACAAGACATGAGTTAAATGACTCATTTTAAGGATTTAAGTAGGGGATTTAAAAGCGGTTGTTGTTTGTTTGTTTTTTTTCACTAGACGGTTGTTTTTACTACCGTACCTGTCTTTGGAGATGATATACCTATAGCCTACTTGACCTCTGATTTGATGAAATAAAATTCGACAAAAATGAAGAATGACACTCCTCGATGATGACTACAGCTTTAATAACACAGATGAAAGAGCCATGGGGCGATAATAAGCCCTACCGGTAAAAATATTCTAAAAGCAAACTGATTAATGCATCAGTAATAGGCTACTAATATTAGTTATAATAATAATATAGGCTATTAGTAATAACGATAGTGATAGTATTAAAGATAGTAGTAGATATTTAAAATAATCAGACTAGGCTACTTACAGGGCAAAGGGCGCGTTATCACTGCTCAGCTGTTCGTTTATTAAATAAACAATGCAGTCGCGCAGTAACCACGCGCCGCTTATCAGATACAATCACAGATTCTATGGATAGAATAACCCTTCAAAAAAGTGCGACTTGTAGTCCGGTGCGACGTATATATGTTTTTTTCGTCTTCATAATGCATTTTTTGGCTGATGCGACTTAAACTCCGGAGCGACGTATAGTCGGGAAAATACGGTATATAGAAAGCTCAATACGTTTAGGATTAAAATCCATAGCAAACTAGAACAGATGAAAATTCTAGCATGGTTCATAGAGAACACAAGACAAGACGGCAGCAGCAGCACCACCACACGAGAGTCTAATACGATACGCGAGCATTTCTGATTCATTCGATTCAAGTGAAACTGAACGAGGACAAACCAGAGTCAGGCAGCGAGTTGAGGTCAGCACACAGCACCAGAGGGATGGTGTTGGTTTCTCCAGATATGGACGAGAGCTTTAGGCTGCGTGATGCTTTGTCCACGATGTTCTTCACCTCGGACAGGAACATCATGGTCTGTACCAGTTTCACATCGGAGTATTCTGGGTCCCAGTGCATATGGGCGTTGGCCACCAGGAGGAGCTGTTTCTCCAGGCCAAGGAGAGACTTGCCCGCTACTCGCAGATAGCAAAGAAAGAAAGTTAAAAAAAAAAAAATTAGAACAGAATTTACTTGAACGATTTATTTTCCAGAGACTCACATGTCATCTCCATCATTTCCCTGCGTAGCTCCAGCAGCACCGCCACTCCGATGTTGTCCTTGGTCATGACACGATTCAGCATGGCCTCCGAGCCCTCCGAGTTAGCCATGGCCAGCTGGTTAAACTCCACTGTGTGCTTCTGCACCACGCTGAACCTGAACATAAGCAGCATGCAATTAAAAAAAAAATTAAAACCTAATTCAAGGTTATAAAGCAAAGCACAGCCTGACAGAGGAAATTATTTAATAGCTTAGAAGACTGAATATAATACAGTTAAGTATATGATTCAATTCAGCCCCCATATGAATTGTTTCAGCACCAATACAATTTGATTCAGCACCCATATGATTAAACTCAATGCACTGCATGCATACAATTCGAATCAGCACCCTAATAAGTTTTTCAGCATTCATTCAATTCGAGTCGATTCAGCACCCATACGATTAGATTCAAATGCATTGTTTGCATACGATTCGATTCAGAACCATACGTTCCAATTCAGCACCCGAGTAAGGTTTTCAGCACTCATACGATTCAATTCAAAGGCATTGTACACATATGAATCGATTCAGAACCACACATTCCAATTCAACACCCGAGTAAGGTTTTCAGCACTCGTATGATTCAATTCAATGCATTGTATGCACACAATTCAAATCAGCACCCTAATAAGTTTTTCAGCATTCATATGATTCAATTCAGCACCCATACAATTCAATTAAATGCATTGTATGCATACGATTCAAATCCGAACCATAGGATTCAAAATCAGCACCCAGACGATTCAATTCAATTCAATGCACTGTATGCATACAATTTGATTCAGAACCAGGCATTCCGATTCAGCACCCGAATAAGCTTTCCAGGACTCGTATGATTCAAATTCAGCAGCCATACGACTCGATTCAGGACTATACATTCTAATAAGATTTTCAGCGCCCATACAAATAGATTCAATGCATTGCATGCAAACGATTCAATTCAGCACCCATATGAGTCGATTCAGTGCACTGGACACATACAATCCGATTCAGAGCCATACATTCCAATTCAGCACCCTAATCAGTTTTTCAGCACCCATACAATTCGAATTAGCACCCATGGGATTCGATTCAATACCAATCTGATTCCAATTCGGCACCCTAATAATTTTTTCAGCACTCCTACGATTCAGCACTGATTTAACTCCGCACCCATGATTCGATTCAGCACTCGGTTTTCCTTACTACGGAAGCCGCGAGAGGCCCTTCATATAATCTTTTTTTATTCACCTTGTTATCCCGAGATAACGACATAATTAATTCGAGATCTCAAGAAAACAAAACAATTATTTCATGATCTCAGCTGGATCACTGTATCTCCGTCGGTAGAGACGAAGCCGGGCCAGTCTTCTGCGGAGGTGCCGCGGACTAATTTTGAAATGATCCCTTATTAAAAGACTTAATGCAATCTCTCCCTGTGTCAACCCCTGATCAAAATATTGCCTCATTAGGTGATCAATTATTCCAGACATTCTAATGACCAAAGTTGCGTCTATTGAGGTTTTTCACTCACGTGACCAAGTCATGTGATGCTGCCATTTTGGACGTCACGGCTCGAATCGGTTTGAATGCGAGGAAGGCGACAAATGAAAAACATAAAAGAAAAAGGAGCGAGATGCAGAAAACACCTTCACTATCCAGCGACGTAGGGCATTTACAGGGTGAGCAGAGGGAGAGGTATTTGCAAAAATTGAGGTGAGCAGGCTTAGAGAACGACGTTTACCTGCTTCCACCAGGATTGCTCACTGACGTACAGAAGTACACGAAGCCCTCGTCTTTACCTGACTTCGGCCCACATGATCTGTATACCTATGTCGTTAAAAACCCGTCGCCATACACAGGTATTGATCTGAAAGCGTATAAGAGTTTGGATACCTACAAATATTTTGTGTCAGGCTGGGTCACATGCCTACATCAGTGGGTCGTCCCTGGAGCCGGTGGTCGCCATCGTATTACAGCTAAGGTTTGTTCACATTTTCATTTACTTTCGGTCCTCAGGATAAACAAAATGTTATTAAATGTCATTGAAATAACTTCTTAGTCTGTTGAGACATGGCCCGTTATAAATTTGCTGTTACCAGGCAATGACCAAGAACTGTATTATTAGGGTCGGTGTCTGTGTTGTAGCAGTGTACTAGCAGCTAGCTGTTAGCACTAGCTAATGTCAACAACATCATAGCTGGTATGTTACTGTAGCAATGTTTACGTTCAGTCATTTGGATGACTGTTAAAACCTTTCAGTCTCAAGTTTTTCCTTTACTGGATTTACTAGTTTACTGTAATTATGATCCGGCAGCTATTTACACCGGATCCAGTGTAAATAGCTGCCGGAGCGCGCTCCGGTTTGCTCCCCCTCAAATTAAGCAGCGCGCTCCGGCTTGCTCCCGGAGCGCGCTGCTTAATTTGAGGGGGAGCAAGCCGGAGCGCACTCTGGAACCTCGGCTGGAGCACTCCGGGAGCAAGCCGGAGCGCGCTGCTTAATCTGAGGGGGAGCAAGCCGGAGCGCGCTCCGGCAGCTATTTACACTAGATCCAGTGTAAATAGCTGCCGGATCATAATTACAGTAAAATAGTAAATACAATAAAGGAAAAACTTGAGACTGAAAGGCTTTAACAGTCATCCAAATGACTGAACGTAAACATTGCTACAGTAACATACTAGCTACTATGTTGTTGACATTAGCTAGCTTGACCTTCAAAATGGCGGACACCGGGGCGTCACGTTACCCTGTGACGTCAGGTGAAAAACCTCAATACAGAATGAGAAATAACCCCAAAGTCAGCATATCACAAGTCTCTTGGCGCACCTGAATGAACCATTTCTCAGCTGTTTACTCGAGATCATGAAATAATTGTTTTGTTTTCTCGAGATCTCGGAATAACGGTTTTGTTTTCTCGAGATCTCGAATTAGTTGTGTTGTTTTCTCGAGATCCTGAATTAATTATGTCGTTATCTCGGGATAACAAGGTGAATAAAAAAAAGGATGATATGAAGGGCCTCTCTCGGCTTCCGTACCTTACCGTCCCTAATTTTTATACATTAAAAGAGCGCCTCTCAAACTTTTCTACAGGCTCCCTCAGTATAAACTACTCAAAAAACGAGCCACATTAATTACGTACAATAATATTCTGCCTATTTACCAGCCTTTTTTTTTTTTTTAATTCCTGAATGGCTGGTTTTTGAGTGACTGAGGTTTGGATTAAACCCATTCAGATCAAGTGACCAGTCAAACCTTCTAATAACTAAAAGGAACGGGATAATAAACTAAACACCTTTGAAAAACACGGTTTGTGATTTCCACCACTGGAACGCTACGTTTCATGGTCCGCACTTTAAGAACAACAACAAAAAATCTCATCGCTCATTTTTGTTCCGTGTCAACAGGTCTTCACAAGCTGAGATTCAGCTCGGCTGGCGAGTTGAATCAGGCAACTCATCGTGAACATGAACTCATCGTGTTGGAAATGTGAAATGAGTTGCACCCACTTTTCGGTCTTGTAAAATATTGCACATCCGTCCACGTGTTTCCTGTCTGACTCGGACATGGTCCTGGCTCGGGACTTCGGACTGAAGAATCCATCGTATCCTTGCGCTTTCAGCTCCACCAGGAAGTAGTTATAATACTGTTCCGTCTCCACTTCCTGAACAGCACAAAGCGATGGATTTGAGCGAACAGCATCATGCAGTATAAATCAGACCCTATACGTCTCATCCTTACACTATACACTAGATAGCACCAGGATTGTACAGAGCGTTATATCACATCACGAATAAACACTTCATTCTGATTGGTCAGAAGCTGTTGATGAATTAATCTGCGATAGCAGCTCTGGCGCAAATTGTTACTCTCACTCAGGATTTTAAAACTTTATTATTATTCTCCGAATGTTTTTAGGACACTATTTCTCCCAACCAATCGTCACATGAAGAACACTTCTGGGCTGAATTACACTGCTATGGCTTTTGGTGCTGATCTGGATCACTGATCAGTAATGATCCATGAAAAATGGGATTTTTTTCAGTCGATTTTTTTTCAATTTTTTTTTTTTCTTCAGGACGGCAGGGTGCAACTTTTCCTCACTAAGCATCATTCTGTATCTCTTACCATTCCGGATCTATAGGGTACGGTGACCAGACGTCTCGGTTTGTAACAGCTAGCGCAAATTACTGTGAGTCACAGTCTTTAGCTATTTTTTGAATCTGATTGGTCAGAAGGTGTGCATTAGTTTTGTATAACAGTACAGGTAGCTCCAGCTGAAACGTGACCAATACTAATCGCTCGTTCTAATACATTACGGTTTCCATAGTAACAGGTCGCATACGGGAATTTATACAGTGGACTAAATTACACATTGAAATCATTGGCAAATCGCTGTGGTATAATCAGAACGCCACTCATTATACCACATCACTTCCCGAGCTGTGTATTATTTTTTGTTTTGGCTGCAGGGTTTATATTAATGCGCTTGCGCTAATATTAACCCTAACTTATTGATATGCTAAGGTGTTCTGTGAGATGAGGGTTTTTTTTTAAAGGAGTCTCCAGCGTCAGCGCTTCAGATATAACACAAGGAATAAAAGAGGAATAAAACTGTTATTTAAAAAAAAAAAACACACATTAATTAACTGCAGTAACACTACGCCATGTTACATCGTACCACTCCTACTTTTGTGGCTACTGCATCATAGAGGCGAAGCCACGATGTTATCGTGTTCTAAGAATGAGTGGAACAATAGCGAAACTTCGTAACCGGTCAGCACTTATCCTGATCAAGTTCGATTACCCGTTCTACGTCTTGATAAACTTCGGAACCAACTAGAAACGAAATAAAAGAAACGTCATTATAACTTCGTAGTATCGGAAGATAAATCGGCAGATAAAAAGATCATCGAAATTCGCCTCGTGGTTCGCCAAGGCTACCGTTTTTCGATATCGAGTACCGCAAGCGGTGTTTATTTTCAGAAAATTGACCTTTTGATTATCACAGCTTTTGTTTGGTCCTTCTGAAAGGTCAAATGAAAGGGTTTGTAAGGTTTTTTGGCCGATATTTGCACCAAGAATTCCAGCCATTCAACAAAAACTCGAGAAGGCAGCGAAGACGGCGTTGGAATCTTTTCAGCGATCCGCTGGGTTTGCAAGTCCAATGTGGGAATAAATCGGCTCTTTCGGGGGATAATCGAGCCCTTTCGAGGGATTATTTGTTTTAGAGTCTTCACACTACGCAAAATTACGAAATAATGCTTCCGAGACAATTCATGAACAAGTGCTTTCTTACTATTCTGAAAATAGAGTTCACAGCACTGTATTTTGAACAAAACACAGTCACCAAAACATTCCGAGCCCTGATGCTGCTCACAGCTTGGTGACGCTTGCAAGAAATAAGGCGAGTATAACTGATAACATGTATATATGCGATATTTACTGTATGGACATGGGATCAGAAAACTGTTTTATTTATAAGCAGTAGCCACATGGACCCACAGGGTACCTATTTTTTTTTTTTTAAATAGTTTTAAGCAGGTGGTACCTGCAGGCTGATGATGTCAGCATTACAGCTGAGGATTTCCTGCATGATGGCCTTCTTCCTGTACTCCCAGTTGAGAGCCCAGGGAGGGCAGTAGCCGTACAGCTGGCGCGTGGCGTACTTATCACACAGTACGTTGTAACACATTACTGAGAACACGGCTGAGAGCAAAGAGACACAGCGGCGTAAACAACAGGCCTTTTCTTTTACCGTCTGCCAACCACCTGTTCGGTTAATTCTTAACCACTGGCCCTGAACATGCAAATTAGCAAGCAGTGTAAACAAAACACGCTGTCATGGTACTGACTCAGATGAGAAAATCAGGAGTACCTGCAGGCCTGGCTCTCTCCGGCTCCTGCAGTACAATCCACGACCTGGATGGCGGCTGCTCGGTTGGGACTAAAAAAAAAAAAAACGGGCAAAAAAAAAAGTATAAACAGTCAACCTGACGCCATTTATGTGACTATTATATAATTTAGGTGCATTTTCTATGATCCATCCTGAACGATTTGCATATTAATCGTCGTAATTCACACTTGCTCTTCAGTTATGTCCGAGATTTATCATACTGCAATTCTAAATTAACATTTTGAACTTAAACGTCCTTAACTGACACGGTCTATGCTTCCAAAGCATCAACTTTCATGCCAATACGCTGATCATTTCATAGCTAACCAATCAGTCGAGTCAAGTCTCTAATACACAGTACTGTGCACAAGTCTTAGGCTACGTTCACACTGCAGGCTGAAGTGACTCAAATCCGATCTTTTCGCCCATATGCGACCTGTATCCGATCTTTTATTGACAATATGAACGACACGGATCCGATTTTTTCAAATCCGACCCAGGCCGTTTGGATATGTGGTCCTAATTCCGATTCCTATCCGCTCTTTTCATATGCGACTTCAGTCTGAACCGCCAGGTCGCATTCATCCGACTTACACGTCATCAACAAGCCACAAACGTCACTATTCTGCGCTGAAGTAAGCGGCGGGTCTCTCAAAAAAAAGTTACAACAACATGGGGCATAATCACGGGCGCAGATGGGGGGGGGGGATTCGTCCCACCCAGATTTAAATTCACTTCGTTCGGTCCCCCCCCCCCCTTTGCATAAGGCAAACCTCACGGAAAAATCAAAAGACTAATTACCATTCGGTTTATTGAGGTGCACGGCAGTGTATACATAGTTGCAACAACTCACATAAAACAAAACAAAGACTGATATTCGGTTGGTTGAGCTGCGCAGACTGCACAGGTTGCGAGCTCGAGCTTGGTTGCTATAGTAACCCACAACACGTTTGACAGGCGGGTTGGGGTTGGTTTGCTGGCAGCTTTGTCCCCCCCCCCAGTTCAAAAAACGTATCTGCGCCCCTGCGCATGACATCAATGCGAGGGACGCTTCGGGCTGTGAAGGTTCTGAATCTTCTCAATGGAAGGACGCAGAGGTTAGGGAGCTGATTTCCATTTGGGGGGATGCAGCTATTCAAGCTAGATTGGATGAGTCATACCGCAACCGGGCGGTTTTACTTCCGTAAACACTGGCCATGCTCACTGCGTGTGACGTCGTCGTATCCTGCAGTGCGCATGCGGAACACTTTTAGGTCGCTTTTCGTTCATACTGAGGATCACATACAAGTCGCATATATTTGTTAATGTGAACGACCTCACAAAAAAATCGGATTTCACAAAAAAATCGGAATTGAGCATTAAGCCTTGCAGTGTGAACGTAACATTAGAGACATGTAAAGAAATACTGGAGAGCAAAAATGGCTTAAAATAATCAAATAAAATGTTTCAGCATTAAAATAATAATAATAATAATAATAATAATAATAATAATAATAATCAGTAAGTCATAATAAATATAAAAGTCAATATTTGGTGCGAGATGAAATTCCCTTTGCTTTATATATTTAAAAAAAAAAAAAAAAAAAAAAGGTCATCATCTCCGGTCCAGTGAGTGCAGTTTTATGCGGAAATGAGCTGTAGGTTTTACTGAGCATCTTCCAGAACCAGCCCCAGTTCTTCTGGACACTTTGACTGTCACACTCGCTTCTTCATTTTGCACCAAAACCCAGCAGCCTTCCTTAACTTTTCTTTTTTCATCTGAAAAGAAAGTGCTCTCTTGTGGAACATGCTGCTCAGATACAAACTTTTTTTTTTTCTTGTAACATTTACTTTTGTGCTGGAAAAAAAAAAAAAAGAACGTTTGGAACTCTACATTGTTTTTGTGGTGTTGACTCGATAATGTAGCAGTCAGAAAACAGAAATCTATAACAAAGTTTGTATGGAATGTGTGTCTAAGAGTTTTGCACAGCACTGTAGATGGATAAAAATTAAAAACATGTGGTACCCAGGAATTTTTTTTTTTTTAATTAAAAAAAATGCCAGTGGTGTTATCCAAATTTAAACAAACAAACACCAAGAAGACAGAGTCGTCTATATCCCCCGCCCTGTATACCAACTATATACCAAGTTTCAAGATATTATTTGTCACATTTTTCAAGTTCTGCTGCAGGAAACCAACCCTACCTCTACACTAGGGCCGCGTACCTAAACGCAACATCAGGTACAGGTACCGGTACAGAGGTTTAGGTACAGGTCCGGACCTGTACCTGTACCTGAACAATTTGACAAATTCTTCTGAACTTCTTCAATAATGACAGAAACATTAATAAACTGTTGACAACTTGTCAGTATCTTTATTCAAAGAAAACCGAACATAACTAGGTTTCCTACCTCACTTCTCAGTCTCACCCTATAGTTAACTTGGGACAAAAAGTCATAAATTGTCTCACAGCGAGAAGTGACTACACTAGAGTACTACAGACTACGCGCAGTCCGCGGCAAAATTACACAAAGCAACAAAGGCCGCCAATGCCAGCAAAGGAAAAATGGCTGACCTGCTTTTGAGTCTTTTTGACCAATCGGAACGCTGGATCAGCCAAGCTCTCGCAATGTCTCGTGAGACTGTGGCGAGAGGATCGCAAATCAAAGATGGCTCCGATTTCAAGTTTCAGCGCGGCATTTTACGTCTTTTCCAGTGCTAAATTTTCGTCTTTGTGGTAGGATTTACGCATCTTCAGTCACAAAATAAGCAGATACTTGGTGTAAATTTATATCGGTACAGTACCGGTACTTCATGATCCGGTATTTTGGACCTGTACCGAATCGATTTTCACGGTACAGTACCGGTACGCAGCCCTACTCTACACTAACCTCAGCAGCCCATGGCATAAACCCACCGGACCTTTAGTCCAGCTGAGCTAAAAATTAAAATCTCTCACATTTCTTCATATCAAAAGGCACAGATACATTACTTAATCAACACATATACCAATTTTCAACACCATACCACTCATAGTTTTCAAGTTCTGCTCCGGAAACAAAACCTAGCCCTGAGAGACCAAGTCTGAAATTGTTTCCATTGAAACGTGAAAAATTTAAATTTTTCAAATTTCTCAGTATGAAAAGGCACATCTGCATCACCTTGTTAACATGTACACCAAGTTTCAAATCCGTATCATGAATAGTTTTGGATATATGCTCCGGAAACCAACATTGCTCTAAGAAACTAAGTCAAAATCTATTTTTATGTAAAAATTTGAAAAATACTTTTTTTTTCAACAATCCAAAATAGCAAAAGGCAGCAGTTCACGTGTTGTTTGATATGTACACAAAGTTTCATGAAGATATCTTCAGGAGTTTTAAAAGATATGGCCCGGAAACGAAAATGTGACCAGGACGACAGACAGATGGAACCCGTTTCTATATCCCACGCCAAACAGTTCATTCAACTTTTAATAAATTAATGAAACATTTCATTATTTATTTAAAGGTTTATTTAAATAATTATCCGTGTCACAATTCATCCTCCATACATTTGGGTGGAGGATTTTAATTAATTAATTATTTTTTAAAAAAGCCAAAAATATTTTAAGAGCACAAACCTTTCTTAGCTGTAATTTAGTTTTACATTTTTTTTTAAATAAACATATTCCAACAATCAATAATTAATAAAATCCAATAACGTTAATAATTTAAAAACTTATTTATTCATGTTTTTGTCACTGTGAATCTACGAAAGCTGTTTTTTTTTGTTTGATTTTTAAGGCCAGTACATTATTGTGATTGATGTTAATGTCATTTGTGTTACTAATTAAACCCAGCAGCCTTCATTAGGTTTTCTTTTTTAATCTGAAAAGTGGTCTCTTATGTAATATGCTGCTCAGATACAAACTTTTTTTTTTCCTGCATTTAATTTTGTGCTGAAAAAAAAAAAAAGTTTGGAAGTCTAAAATCTTTTTGCACTGACTCAATGTAGAAGTCAGAAAACAGAAATCTATAACAGCTTGTAGGAAAAAAAAAAATATATATATATATATATATACACAGGGTGTCTAAGACTTTTGCACAGTACTATAACTTGCATTAACGGAGAACTGAAGTCATTGTTAAACTTGCTTTATTTCTTAATTAACGTGTTATTCAGTTATGTTTTCGGTTTTAGTAACCTTATATCGTGACTCGTATTGGCAACTAATTGTAATTAAATATTATACTTATCGGCCTATCCGGTTTTTAGCCGTGTTGAATTTAGTTCGTTTGGTCCACGGCAGGCGTCGCTTATCCGCGCGATCTTTACGAGACTTGTGCGAGACTTCGAAACATCAAGTGTCAGCGCCGCCATTTTGAAAACTGTTTTCCAAACGAAGTATTGCACAAAAACAAGTTTAAATGACGATTACTGCCTACTTTTTTCAAACTTTCCTGATTTCTATCAAAACAAACAAAACTTCCGGCTTGATTACGTCAGCATTCGAAAGAGGGCGCGCGCGTCTTTTGACAACGTTGGCAGGTGTTGGTCACTATCCCTGTGTTCAAAATCACTCCCTACTCACGATATAGGGCACTATATAGTGAGGACGCCATTTTGTAGTGCTGTCCGAAACCTTAGTGAGGATTATTTACACCCTATACAGTGCACTCAAAGTATCCCGCAATGCATCACGAAAAGTAGTGTACAATGATGGTCACGAACATAGGTCGCGTTAACTGACAATTGTCCGTCATTGACGGATTTTTTTTTTAGCTATGACGGAAAAATCTGAAGGCCGTCGGTCATTTTGACGGATGTTTACCGTTACCATTACCAATAACAATAATAGCCTAATAATAAAACATAATGAAACACACAATTGAAATGATTGGCAAGTTGTGGCAGAGTTTTCTTACATACAGTATACATAGTCTTCACTGCCGTCACTTTCAATCTGAGCCGACGTTGCGGCAGTCTTGATGTTCGGTGCATAGGCTGCTCATGTATACGCTGCAGCCACTGTGCAAGGCTGTTCCGCCCATCGCGCTCCTGACCGCGCTAGGACTTTTCTAACCACTAGCACAGTGAGATGGATTAATGTTTCCCTTCTCTGCAGAAGACACGTCATTTTTGCTATTAAAAAAAGAGATGCATTGGGTTGTTTGTGTCGTTTCCCTGCCTGTACAATAGCGCTCATTTAGGCTAGTTGTTTTCTTGTTTTTAAAATGAAACAAATGTCAATTTATTGTATTCTTCCCCAGCAAGCTTAGGAACATCACTGCTCGAATATCTGCTAAACTATCATTTTAATGAGAGCACGGGTAGACAAACTAACATTTAAACACAACTTCGTTTTATTTAAGACCTTCCGTGTCAGGTTCCAGGCTCCGCGGGGTGCAGCTGCACCACTGGTGCAGAAAGACGGCATGCTGCAGGATTTCCTCCCTATGAAGAGAGTACTAGCAGGGTCGGGAAATCCAACTTTCAGAGGCTCTTGCCGGCTTCTGATCACTTCCCTGGGAGAAATGTTTCCCGACTTCAGAACTTTGGCTGAAGTGGCGCTGGTTATTCCAGTCTCCAGTGTCGCAGCAGAGCACGGGTTCAGCCTTCAGAATAAAATTAAAACGTCAATGAGAAGTCGTCTGTCCGAGGCAAAGACGCAAAATTGAATGACGATTGCCTCGGCAGCAGTCTCCGTTGACGACTTTGATTATGCACAAGCGAGCTCCCAATTTAAATCCATGCGGGCCAGAAGGAAGGTTTGAGCTCACGCAAACAGGTCAGATTAGATTGTCACTTAAATCGTTGTAGTGGACTGTTCATATTTTAACTGCAATTGTCTCGCTACGTTGTAAAATAACATTGTTCATATGCCCGTTAAGGCACAACAGCCGCAATGTTTTTAGCGGAGGGAAAATGGGTTCACGAGTGACCGAACGTCAGAATCTCTGTTCATCTTTTTGCATCATAAATACATAAATAAATGATTAAATAATACAAGCTTGTTCTGTGAATTAATTTTTAAATGAAAACGAGTCCATGAAAACACAAGTTATTAAATATATAGCATTTATAGCCTATATACATTGTCATTTAAAAGCTAAAATAAAATGACAGATAATAATGGACAATGACGGAATTTTTACGACCCTGTCCGTCAAAATGACGGACAATGAAAAAGTCTAACGTAACCACTGGTCACTAACCAAAGCAATATATCCCATCGTCCATTGCGGTCGCGCTGAAAGAAATCAAATTAAAAGACTCAAATCTGATGTAATAAAAGGCAGCGGCAAAGAAGAAAGTATTCAGCCTTGATTTAAAAGAACTGAAAGATGCAGGGACTTTGTATTGATTAATGTAGGAAATACGCTCAGGATAATATGGATTTATCACAAAAGTAAATATATGTTATTTACCAGCTGGGAGGTCCGTATCGTGAAATACTGTGACCGAAGTCTTGAAAGTACTAAGCGAGGCCGTCTGGGCCGAGGTCACGGTATTTCACCATACGGCCCGACCTTAAGCTGGTAAATAATATATTTATTTTTTTCTTTACCAAATTCTAACAGAAAACGAGAGCGCCCGAAAGGGAAAACCGAGCCGAGACGCCATTTTGAATCCTCATTCACAGCTGTAATGCAAATTGCTTCCTCCTCGGTATACAAGTGCACTTCCATGGCAGGGAAAAAAACTACATTTTGCTGCCTACGTAGTCCCCTATTTATACAAAATTGAGTCATTCAGGATTCAGCCATGTTTTTGCTCGGCGTTAGCAACAGTTAGAGGTTTTTAGCTTTCTCCTGAAATGTTTTCTTTTATTTCTTCTTCCTCAGGATAGTAAAACTCGCTTTCGCTGTGAACACTGTCGTTATCGCTATCCATGATGTAAAATTAATGCTGTTCTCCTGAGAAATGCTGGCAAAAATTTATAAGATTTTTGATAATCTTATAAATAAATCTTATTAAAAAAAAAAGATAAATGTTGACAAAAAATGCTTCTATGTTGTTTGTTGTCGTGAACGAGCGAGTCGCCAGAGGTCCGTAACTGGGGTCCGTACCGTAGGATACGGACCTGCTCGCCAGCCAATCGGAGCGCAGGATTTGGACCACGAAAAAAATAAACGCATGTATTTATTATTTTGAAAACCCACCAGCCGACCGATCTGGCACGTTTTAATTGTGCGACAGTAATGATGTAAATACCAGCGTGACGGACCAGTGTCCGAAAGCGTTTTTTTTTTGCATTTTACCAATGAGCTCGCTATATAGTCCTCTATACAGTAAATTCCCTATATAGGGAGTAGTGAACAAGTGAGAGATTTCGGTTTCCGCTGTACGTTTCACTTCCGTCCTACGTCGTCTCGCACAGGTCTCAACAAATCTCGTTTACGGCCATCGCTTTGACATATGGACTGATATATTACAGCATATTTCAAACTCTCAACTTGCTATAGCGGCGACAAAACAGCGATCAAAAATGCATTCTGATATTTAATAAAACGAGAAAGAGAATTTTGATAATTTAAAAAAAAAAAAAAAATTGCCTTCAGTTCCCCTTTAAACTGGGTCGTATATTTTCATCAAGACAAAGGCGAGATGAATATTGCAGCAACAGCCGTTCTGATCAAACCTACTGCGTTTAATAGCACCAGCAAGATTGTCCAAAAGGTAGCTCAGCAGTCGGCGGGTGCCATCTGGTTCCTGGTAGAGGCTCATGAGGTCCTGTGCAAGTGGATTTCCTGTGGAAAGGGGAACGGGAAGCAGAACCTGTTGCTCAACATCATCATCAGTATCATAGTGGAAGCTTCAGGATGGAGGAGAATAACCACACTCACCTTTTAACCCCAGTGTTTGTAACTGAAACAGTTTCCCCAATTCGAAAGGTAGAACCCGCAACTGGTTGTTATTTAAAAGCAGTTCCCTGCGGACAAAACGGACACTCTAAGACAAACGATCCACTTAAGAGAACTCGCAGCCTAACCGGATTTTTTTTGGGGGTGGTATTTATTTATGTCACAATACTAAATCTAACTTACAGCGCAGTACAGATGAATTCTCGATTCTGACTGGTCAGAAGGTGTTAATTAGTTTTCTATCACAGCAGCTCGGACAGTAGTTCCAGCTGCAAATCACAAGCCTATATTATTAACACAGTATACAACCCCGATTCCAAAAAAGTTGGGACAAAGTACAAATTGTAAATAAAAACAGAATGCAATGATGTGGAAGTTTCAAAATTCCATATTTTATTCAGAATAGAACATAGATGACATATCAAATGTTTAAACTGAGAAAATGTATCATTTAAAGAGAAAAATTAGGTGATTTTAAATTTCATGACAACAACACATCTCAAAAAAGTTGGGACAAGGCCATGTTTCCCACTGTGAGACATCCCCTTTTCTCTTTACAACAGTCTGTAAACGTCTGGGGACTGAGGAGACAAGTTGCTCAAGTTTAGGGATAGGAATGTTAACCCATTCTTGTCTAATGTAGGATTCTAGTTGCTCAACTGTCTCAGGTCTTTTTTGTCGTATCTTCCGTTTTATGATGCGCCAAATGTTTTCTATGGGTGAAAGATCTGGACTGCAGGCTGGCCAGTTCAGTACCCGGACCCTTCTTCTACGCAGCCATGATGCTGTAATTGATGCAGTATGTGGTTTGGCATTGTCATGTTGGAAAATGCAAGGTCTTCCCTGAAAGAGACGTCGTCTGGATGGGAGCATATGTTGCTCTAGAACCTGGATATACCTTTCAGCATTGATGGTGTCTTTCCAGATGTGTAAGCTGCCCATGCCACACGCACTAATGCAACCCCATACCATCAGAGATGCAGGCTTCTGAACTGAGCGCCGATAACAACTTGGGTCGTCCTTCTCCTCTTTAGTCCGAATGACACGGCGTCCCTGATTTCCATAAAGAACTTCAAATTTTGATTCGTCTGACCACAGAACAGTTTTCCACTTTGCCACAGTCCATTTTAAATGAGCCTTGGCCCAGAAAAGACGTCTGCGCTTCTGGATCATGTTTAGATACGGCTTCTTCTTTGAACTATAGAGTTTTAGCTGGCAACGGCGGATGGCACGGTGAATTGTGTTCACAGATAATGTTCTCTGGAAATATTCCTGAGCCCATTTTGTGATTTCCAATACAGAAGCATGCCTGTATGTGATGCAGTGCCGTCTAAGGGCCCGAAGATCACGGGCACCCAGTATGGTTTTCCGGCCTTGACCCTTACGCACAGAGATTCTTCCAGATTCTCTGAATCTTTTGATGATATTATGCACTGTAGATGATGATATGTTCAAACTCTTTGCAATTTTACACTGTCGAACTCCTTTCTGATATTGCTCCACTATTTGTCGGTGCAGAATTAGGGGGATTGGTGATCCTCTTCCCATCTTTACTTCTGAGAGCCGCTGCCACTCCAAGATGCTCTTTTTATACCCAGTCATGTTAATGACCTATTGCCAATTGACCTAATGAGTTGCAATTTGGTCCTCAGCTGTTCCTTTTTTGTACCTTTAACTTTTCCAGCCTCTTATTGCCCCTGTCCCAACTTTTTTGAGATGTGTTGCTGTCATGAAATTTCAAATGAGCCAATATTTGGCATGAAATTTCAAAATGTCTCACTTTCGACATTTGATATGTTGTCTATGTTCTATTGTGAATACAATATCAGTTTTTGAGATTTGTAAATTATTGCATTCCGTTTTTATTTACAATTTGTACTTTCCCAACTTTTTTGGAATCGGGGTTGTACTTTGTTCTAATTACATTGTCATTTCTATAGCAACAACTTGCACAGGGACTCGCATGGAGAACATTAGGAACCTTCAAAGGAGTTATTTAACTCATGGAAGGAGTCTCTGGTGGTGGAGCTTCTCAGCTGCTCATGACACCATTGTGCTTTTTTGATTTATTTCTAAAAACATACAGCATGGTATGTTGTGGTAAGAGAATGAAATATCCATCCAAACAGCTGTAGACATGGAGGTCTGCGCGAGAGAGAAGGGGAATGGAAGTCAGTAGGAGTGAGACGGGAGGACAGTGGAATGATACAGTACAGCTACAAGGAACAAAGGTGGTCAAAGCAGAGGAGTTCGAACATCTGGGGTCAACTGGACAAAGGTAATGGCGAGTGCAGAAGAGAAGTGAAGACGACGGTGCGAGCAGGTTGGAACGGATGGAGGAGAGAAAGATGTCAGGAGTGATTTGTGACAGAAGGTTGCCAGCAAGAGTGAAAGTGGACAGGACGGTAGTAAGAGCAGCGACGTCGTACGGTTTGGAGACAGACAGGAGGTGACATGAACTGGAGGTAGCGGAGTTTAAGACGCTGAGATTCTCATTGGGGGCGACAAAGCTGGACAGGATTAGAAACGAGAATATATTAGAGCGACAGGACATGGAGGACGGCTTGGCAGGGCTGTGAAAAAGCAAAATCCGAGGGGGGAAAAAGAAAGAAAGAAAAAAAAAACAAAACGCAGGGGGTCTGGGGGGGCAGAAACCACATGGCCCCAGAAACCAAGTAAATCTTGCATCAAATAATTTTTCGTACTTATAAACCATTAATTAAGAACAGCTGAACTACATGAATTAACTGAAGATTGAAAATACGGATATGGATAGTTTTCACATGAAGTCACAGAGTCGGGGATTCCCTGGTGGCGGCCATCTTGTAGGGCTAGCTTACCGTACGGGTCACTGAGCACACATTGTAACAAGCGAGTTACATTTATTTATATATTATTTACATTTATAGTTACATTATTACTATTTAAAGCTAGCAATGGTGCACACCTGTTGTATGGAATTCCCACTGTACGGGAGCACGAAGGCGAGCAAACAAAGAAACTCCGCATACAAAGGAGAAATCTATGGCTTGCGAGAATCAACCGCAAGGATTATCAGCCTTCCAAACACAGCAAAGTCTGCTCCGATCATTTTATAAGTGGTAAGTTGTTTAAATAAACAATCAATTGTGTAACAAGCCTACATACCAGTTAATTATATTACAAAGTTTATATTGACATGGTGCTGTAATACCACTAATGGATGTAAAATTTGTCTTAAATCAACTCGATATTATACACACATATTTATATGCAGTGTTGAGAGCTCTAAAACTCCAATGTGTACATACCTTGGCTGTAATTAGGACACGGCTCTCACTTGTTTTTGGTGGACTTCACGGACCCAGCCACAGAGAAAATAATTGTATGACTCCAGCGACTTGTATGCTTTGAGGTCAAGTGTGTAGGCGCTTTTACGCTACGTTCACACTGCAAGGCTTAATGCTCAATTCCGATTTTTTTGTGAGGTCGTTCACATTAACAAATATATGCGACTTGTATGTGATCCTCAGTATGAACGAAAAGCGACCTAAAAGTGTTCCGCATGCGCATTGCAGGATACGACGACGTCACACGCAGTGAGCATGGCCAGTGTTTACGGAAGTAAAACCGCCCGGTTGCGGTATGACCCATCCAATCTAGCTTGAATAGCTGCATCCCCCCAAATGGAAATCAGCTCCCTAACCTCTGCGTCCTTCCATTGAGAAGATTCAGAACCTTCACAGCCCGAAGCGTCCCTCGCATTGATGTCATTTATGTGCCATGCTGTTGTAACTTTTTCTGAGAGACCTGCCGCCTACTTCAGCGCAGAATAGTGACGTTTGTGGCTTGTTGATGACGTGTAAGTCGGATGAATGCGACCTGGCGGTTCAGACTGAAGTCGCATATGAAAAGAGCGGACAGGAATCGGAATTAGGACCACATATCCAAACGGCCTGGGTCGGATTTGAAAAAAATCGGATCTGTGTCGTTCATATTGTCAATAAAAGATCGGATACAGGTCACATATGGGCGAAAAGATCGGATTTGAGTCACTTCAGCCTGCAGTGTGAACGTAGCCTTAGTATTCACGAAACAGTTCACAATATCAGGGTACGATATGGATGGCAGCCCTGCATAGTCACTTGAAAATGCTTCTTTGTCCACTTCGTAGGCGTCAATTCCCCCAATCAAGGCCAGTTTGGCTGCATACCGTTGTCGTGAGATGTCGTCCAATGTATCCATATACTTCCGTTTGCTTGATTTTGCCGACATTGATCTTTATTTTAGAAAACCGACTATATAACTTCATAAATTCGTCCAAGATAACGTAGCCGGTAGCGGCGATGGTCCGTTTTGTTTGCCCTGCAAGATGGCGGCTGGGGGGCGTTCCCCGGAATGCCGTACCTTTGCTTTAAAAAGGTCACTTTAAAACTGGTTTTATTTCTTGCCATTTCAACAAACCACCACAATGTCTTTTTTTTTTCCCCCAGCACCAGACTGGTAATCTATAATTTCACCAGTTCTGCATGTTTCTTTCCCTGCACACGATCGACCGAGCACGTTCTTCCTCCCGATGGTATAACGTGCAGTCCGCCTTGCCTGGTTCCTTGATCTCTCGGACGTGTTCATAAAAAAGATATTCGTTTCCGACTTTAAATTCCAGCCAACGCCAATTCCACAGATTCTTGATACCAGTTTCCTTGTCTACGTTTTTCACATAGTCATTATCGCCGTCCTCCCTCTGTACAAGGTCTCTCAGACGTACCGAAAAAATCTTTTATCACCACCACTTCATCGCGAGCTACATTGTCAGCACGTGTTTGAAAAGAGTAACCCGAAAAGTACGAAAGAAATGGCGCCGTGTGGCAAAACGGTCGACGATGTCGTATATGTAACTTGTACGATGTTGTAAAATACAGAGACACCTGGCGTTAGATCCCCCCCCCCCCCCCCCCATCCAGTATTCGTCAGCAATTACGGTCCCCGACCATTAGCACAGTACCCCTACCCCCAACACTTTTTATGCAAAAATACACGATTTACAAAAATAGTATTTTTGCGATCAAATCCGCAGAATTCCGCAAATCTGCGGATTTTTCACAGCCCTGCTGAGTTGCTGGGTAGAAGGAAAAGAGGAAGAGCAAAGATGAGATTTATGGATGTAGTGAAGGAGGACATGAGGACAGGAAGAGATGGAGGGACATTATCCGCTGTGGCGACCTCGAACAGGAACAGCCGAAAGAAGAATAAGATGGGTTTTTAAAAAAAAAAAAAACTTCAGGATTCAGGACGTGCATGCTGTTATAAGAAAACAATCAACATCGGGGTAGTGAGAGTAACTCTGCTTCACGTCAGGCCACATTATTATTATTTTCCTATAATAATGCTCTGCAAGAGTTTCGCTCTTTAAAACACAATGTGTTTAATGATGACAAAAATCCTTCAAAAAAATTTTTAAAAGCATTTTTGCTGCCTTACCGTACATAATACACATAACATGTACATCAGATTAAAGCTCATAAGCAACGGTTTTAATTTTATGCACATTTGAAACTTTATATGTTAAAAAACCCTCTGTAATTTTCTTCTGGTCCCAAGAAGTATTGCTAATAAGTAATAATTAAAATAAGTTAGGGCGGATTGCGGCGAATTTCTGTTCGGCGATTTTCGTGACCACTCGGAGCGTGACGTCATTTAAGCCAAACAAACCGCTCGAGTTGAGTCCACGTCCGTTTACTTACGTTGCCGTTCGGCTTGAGTGCAGACGTGCGTTCAGGAATTTCCAAAGAAAAATCCCCCATGCCTTATTGTTGTGTAGTGAACTGTAACGACGGGACCGGTTCAGGAAGAAGTTTTTACCTTTTTCCGAGAGAGGAGACGAGGCGGAGAGAATGGAGTGGCTTTTTCCGGAAGAGGAGAAGAGAGGCGGAGCGAGATGGTTGGCTTTTTCCGAAAAAGGAGAAGAGGCGGAGCGAAAGGGTTGGCTTTTTCTGAAAGAGGAAAAGAGGCGGAGCGAGAGGGTTGGCTTTTTCCAAAAAAGGAGGAGAGGCAGAGCGAGAGGATTGGCTTTTTCCGAAAAAGGAGGAGTGGAGCAAGTGGGTTGGCTTTTTCCGAAAAGGAGGAGGGGCTGAGCGAGTGGGTTAGCTTTTTCCCAAAAAAGGAGAAGAGGCAGAGCGGGTGGGTTGGCTTTTTCCGAAAAAGGAGGAGAGGCGGAGCGAGAGGGTTGGCTTTTTCCGAAAAAGGAGAAGAGGCGGAGCGAGTGGGTTGGCTTTTTCTGAAAAAGGAGAAGAGGTGGAGCGAGTGGGTTGGCTTTTTCCGAAAAGGAGGAGGGGCTGAGCGAGTGGGTTAGCTTTTTCCAAAAAAAGGAGAAGAGGCAGGGCGAGTGGGTTGGCTTTTTCCGAAAAAGGAGGAGAGGCGGAGCGAGAGGGTTGGCTTTTTCCGAAAAAGGAGAAGAGGCGGAGCGAGTGGGTTGGCTTTTTCCGAAAAGGAGGAGGGGCTGAGCGAGTGGGTTAGCTTTTTCCAAAAAAAGGAGAAGAGGCAGAGCGAGTAGGTTGGCTTTTTCTGAAAAAGGAGGAGAGGCGGAGCGAGTGGGTTGGCTTTTTCCGAAAAAGGAGAAGAGGCGGAGCGAGTGGGTTGGCTTTTTCCAAAAAAAGGAGGAGAGGCAGAGCGAGTGGGTTGGCTTTTTCCGAAAAAGGAGGAGAGGCGGAGCGAGTGGGTTGGCTTTTTCCGAAAAAGGAGGAGAGGCGGAGCGAGTGGGTTGGCTTTTTCTGAAAAAGGAGAAGAGGCGGAGCGAGCGGGTTGGCTTTTTCTGAAAAAGGAGAAGAGGTGGAGCGAGTGGGTTGGCTTTTTCCGAAAAGGAGGAGGGGCTGAGCGAGTGGGTTAGCTTTTTCCAAAAAAAGGAGAAGAGGCAGAGCGAGTGGGCTGGCTTTTTCCGAAAAAGGAGGAGAGGCGGAGAGAGAGGGTTGGCTTTTTCCGAAAAAGGAGAAGAGGCGGAGTGAGTGGGTTGGCTTTTTCTGAAAAAGGAGGACAGGCAGAACGAGAGGGTTGGCTTTTTCCGAAATAGGAGGAGGGGCGGAGCGAGTGGAGGAACAAGTGGGTTGGCTTTTTCTGAAAAAGGAGAAGAGGCGGAGCAAGAGGGTTGGCTTTTTCCGAAAAAGGAGGAGAAGCGGAGCAAGTGGGTTGGCTTTTTCTGAAAAAGGAGAAGAGGTGGAGCGAGTGGGTTGGCTTTTTCCGAAAAGGAGGAGGGGCTGAGCGAGTGGGTTAGCTTTTTCCAAAAAAAGGAGAAGAGGCAGAGCGAGTGGGCTGGCTTTTTCCGAAAAAGGAGGAGAGGCGGAGAGAGAGGGTTGGCTTTTTCCGAAAAAGGAGAAGAGGCGGAGTGAGTGGGTTGGCTTTTTCTGAAAAAGGAGGACAGGCAGAACGAGAGGGTTGGCTTTTTCCGAAATAGGAGGAGGGGCGGAGCGAGTGGAGGAACAAGTGGGTTGGCTTTTTCTGAAAAAGGAGAAGAGGCGGAGCAAGAGGGTTGGCTTTTTCCGAAAAAGGAGGAGAAGCGGAGCAAGTGGGTTGGCTTTTTCCGAATAAGGAGGAGAGGCAGAGAGAGTGGATTGTGCACGTGAAGCCAGAGGGTTGTTTTTTTCCGGAAGAGGAGACGAGGCGGAGAGAGTGGATTGTGCGTGTGAAGCAAAATCAAGCAGTCAAAGAAGAAACGGAGCAGCAACGCTCAAGCAAAAAGGAGAAGATTGGAGGTAAACATTTTTACTTTTGCTTGCAATTGACAAGTCAAGAATCCTGAGGGATCCTGTACAATCATTGTGGAAATGAGACAAAGGGATATTTCCTCGCTTAGAGTCGGCTATAAATAGTATAATGCCGCGGATGGCAGGCTAACGTGGCCCACCGGCGCGCTGTCCAGTAATCGTTCCCTAGATCCACTACGGAGGGCGGTTTAATTATTCTTCAAAAGGGCTCTTATTTAGTATTACGACGAAAGTAGGAATTTATCGTAACTACCAGGATAAATCGTTTGGGCGCGAGTCTTGTTGAGGTCCGGGGTTGCCGCGATCAGAGTCGGCCGAGTCGCTGTCCGATTCCGAGGCCGCACGGTCAAACCAGTGAGCCACATTCAGCGATTGCTTCATAACGGCCATAGGTTCATACATATACGGTTTCACCTCTCGATATTCAATTTGGAGAGTTCCGACTTCAAAATCGCTATCAGACATTTTACACAACCTCTCACGACCAAAGTCCGTACACGTGTGCTCAGTTCGCAGGTAAACACAGAGCTGCTCCCGGTCTTTTTGGCTTAAATGACGTCACGACGACAGGCCCCTGGCAGTGAAAGTGCACATAAGTGAGATGTAAACAAACCTTCGGAAATTGGGCAAAACAGTATATTTTAACGGTTTTATTCAATTTTAGGGTGCAAATTAGACACCAGGAAGATTGAATTCGCTTTTTGGGTCGTTCTTCTAGACAATAAAATTGATATTCTATGTTTCACCTCTGACCCTTGCCTATGACCTTTAATAACATCAGCACTCAGTCAGTCAGGTAAGTTCTGTAAACTTGAATAAGAAGACCGTCCAGACCGTCTCACTCACCTGAGAGACACCATGTTGCCGAGCTCAGCTGGCAGGCTCCTGATCTTATTGGACGACAGGTCCAGGTACACGAGGTTGTGTAGCTTGGCAATGTCGGGGGGGATACGTGACAGCGAGTTGTCACTGAGGTGCAAAGCGGTGAGGTGAGTGAGCGACCACAGGGCTGTGCTTAAGCTCCGCACTTTACCTGAGACACCAAAGCGCAAAATTATCAATTAAACATGTTAAGACTGCGGTCTTCATGCAGCCTGTCCTCATTTAACACAGACCCAAGTTACTTCCTATACAGGTAGATTCCAGGTCATCATGGCGAGAGGTTACATCAGAGACTGCCAGTTTTACCGTAAGGACCAGTATGTAGTGTATAGGGCTGTAACGATATGCATATCGAAATCGCGATACGCAGAGCCACGATCCGTATCGCGATACAAGAAGGCAGAATCGCGGTACACCCTTTCAAACTTCTCCTCAGCCCAAAAACAGAGGCGCTTCCAAACTTCAATTTATGAATACTTTACTTTTTATTTAAATTACATTTTAAACTTACTTAAATTACTTTTATTTTTTTATATCTGTTAGTGAGTCGTTTTTTCGCCGACCTGCGACAATCTTCTGCGAGTCACGCAACGTCCACACTCGCCACTGGCAGGGCATTCATTTCTTTTAAGCGGTCGCCATTCTGGTTGCGACACGGGGAGCGAATCTGTAAACAAGCAGCTCATTGGCTGGCTAGGTGTGCCACAAGCCAATCACAATCACTTGACCGGAAAGGCATGCAGTGTTGCCAGATTGGGCAGGTTTAGGTGTTATTTGGCTGTTTTGAACATATTTTGGGTTGGAAAACGTTAGCAATATCTGGCAACACTGAAGGCATGTCTGCTTGGGCGGAAGCCTTCTGCGGCAGTTACATTTTGACACGCGAGCAATGTTTCACCATAAAAATTCCGTAATTTCCATCTGTTTTCCGCGATCACAGAAAATCATTGGCCCTATGAGAGTGAGAGAGCCACCCCTATACCCCCCCAAAAAAAAAAAATCTTAACGGATTTACACGATTTGGAAAAATGACTTTTTCAGAACCGAAAAAAACAGAGCTTCCGGCTCAACAGTATCATTTTGAGAAATAAAACAATCTTTGGATATACATTTGTTCATTTTCGCATACATATTACTCATTCTCTGCAGTGGTCTGAATTATTTGTTATTAAATAGTTAATGTAAGTAAGTAAATGTTAATAAGTCAAATTTACTACTTTAAAAAAACATTTTTAAAAAAATCGTGGGCGTATCGAATCGTGGGTCAAAAATCGCGATACGAATCGAATCGTGAGTTGGGTGTATCGTTACAGCCCTAGTAGTGTATAACACGTACCAGTGCAGCGTGTGGTCGAATAATATGACATTTAATACATATAACCACTTAAGAAAGAGTAGAAAGAGATAAAATGCTGGTACATGAACACATCATGGCCGTTTAGTGTAAATCAGGGGTTTTCAAAGTGTGGGAGAGTCCGCCCCCCCCCCCCCCCCCCTCGGGGAGGAAATAAACAACAGCGCCCCCCCTTACAATTTTTGTTGTTGCTATACTTAATGTTCCATTCGTATTTTTAAAAAATGGTTGTTGTACACATTTTTATTTTTTTTCTTTTTCACATTTTCAACATCTGTGCTTTTTAAAACATCTTGTTTTACACATTTTAAACATCTCATAGCGTCGTTAGCTAGCACCTCTTGGCAGACAACACACTGTGGCAGTGGAGCATCTTCAGTACTGTGTGCAGGCAGTCTCTCCTGAAGACTAAATTAAACAATAATTATAAACTAATAAAATAAACGGCTCAGGCTTCATAGAAGAAAAAAAAACAATTTGAACAGAATCTCACAGTATGATGCTGAAGCTGCCTAAACAATGGAAAATAAAATACCATTTTGGCAAAAATGTTGGCATCCATTAATTTCTTGTATTAAGTAAAAAAAAAAAATAAAGTGCACACAGTCCTTCACTGTAAACATAACACACTTTCAGTAGCAGAATTTAAGCCTATATAAACACTGACTCGCACATCATGCAGTGTTGCCAGATACTGCTGACCTTTTCCAGTCCAAAATACAGGGCGTCTCAAAAAAAAAAAAAGTACTCACACTTTAACGTTTGCGAATCCCTTGGTGCGTGTTATCAGCGTTGTCTGGACAATAATGGTCATCAATTTGAACATTTGCGAACATGATTCTTCAATTACATTTGTCTTCTGTATTCGAAGCTATTCCATTTCACTCTATGTTCATAAAAGGTTTTCTCGTCATTCAAAGTGCGAGTAAATTTTTTTGAGACACCCTGTATGTTCAAAACCCGCCAAAATGCACTTGAAACCGCCCAATCTGGCAACACTGCGGCACATGCTGCTTCTCTTGAACGTATACACGGAAGTAAGGCGAAAGTTAGTTTGTCGACGTCACCTCAAGACGACGCCAACGATTGGTCAAATTTGCGGGAAAGTTGCGGTGATTGGATATAATTGCAACACCGCCCTGAATTCATGGGGATTGGTTGAATTTGCGCTGAAGTTGCAAATCGCAACATCCTGGAGGCTCTGATTTTTTGCTTGGCCCAGACTCTGTCTCCTCACTCACTGTAGCTTTAGGTACTAAAAATCGATCCATTTTGTCTCTGGTAAAGGCTAGCTGAAGTTCGCTAAATGTCCACAATATTAACTTATTCTGGTTTATGTTTCCTCACGTTGCGCCCCCCCGAAGAACTCTGGCGCCCCCTAGCAGAGGCGTGCCCCACACTTTGAAAAGCCCTGGTGTAAATGTTTGAGCATTTGGATGAGCAATAAGAATCAATAATTTGATTAGATTAGATAGAACTTTATTGATCCCTTTGGGCGGGTTCCCTCAGGGAAAGTAAAATTCCAGTAGCATCATTACAGGATAAACAAAGAATAGAAATAGAGAAAAACTTCTACATAAATTAAATTAGGTATTTGCATATATAAATATAAAAAGAATAAGATATAGGGACGAGGAAAGGGAAAAAAATGTAAAAGTTATTCCACGAAATCAAGTCGTACATGAGCTGATAGTCGACGAGGCGCGTAGCACTGACTGAGTGGAATAATTGTTTTATTCTATCCACATTCACTGGATTTTGTGAAAAAGCTTTTTTTTTTTGCAAATTCGATAAAAAAAAAAAAATAAACTTTATACAAAACATCCAACAAAATAATTTCCGCTTAGAATGTAAACAAACCGGCGAAATGACAGGAGCAATTTGTGAAAAATGCGATATAATAATAATTCTTGAAAAATTAAACACGTTCTTGCCATCAAATACTTTATTCCATTATTATTTTGTTGCTTTTCTTTTTGTATTTTTTCGTGTTTCTCTACTCGCAGTATATGAGCTGATAGCCTAGTAGTAAAGTAGCCAGTCAGAATGCGTGATTGCTCATATCCAGTGAATGTGGATAGAATAAAATACTACATTACAAGAAAACCTTTGATTTTTCATCAACATTCGTACAAAATAAAAACAAGAGTGCTCTGAGAGCACAATATCCCCCGCTGGCAACTATATCTGTGTTATAAGTGCTTAATACACCCTCATGAAATTCTCAAAGTACAAGTTTGGTAATCGAGGGCCGTAACTCTGGTAAAACGCGACTGAATTGAACGAAATTGCAATATGCGTATTACCGATGTATAAGGCCAAGAAAAAAATAATTGATTGTTTCCTATTACATCTTGAAAAAAAAAATAGGGTAGGTAGGTCTTTTTATTTTATTTTATTTTTTTTATCACACAAAATACCGGGTAGGTAGGTTTTTTTTTTTTTTAATAAATTTTAGGTGTGGGACAAACAGTGGCACATAGTGGGGAAGTGTCATTCTGTGACTCAACCATCCAGAACCAGGCCTAAGAAAAGCAGTGAAGCTTGTGGAATACAGGATTCGGAGCCCACGGATAAAATATGGAGTGCTCGGACGCTTAAAGGAACTATAAACATAACTACAAATGTTGAACCTACTTTTGCGTCCTCGTGTACTTTTAGTATTTTTGTTTTGACAGCTAACATTTTTTGAAACTCCGGCTTCCGTTTACATTCAAATGTCAGTGCCCGCAAGCCAAAATGGCTGAGCAGGCTTTCCAACGTGACTTCCATCGTGATATCGATACCGCCGTTAGCCTGGGCGCTGTGTGTATACTGTTTGCATGACTCGTCCAGCAGAGGATGATGATGTTCGTAGAGTTCTTTTATGCCGCTTTTCCACTACAAACGCGGCTGAGTCGGGCTGAGCCGTGCCGTGCTGAGTCGAGCTGAGTGGGGCTGTTGGAGTTGCATTTCGACTACAACCGCGCTGAACCGTGCTGGCTGGAAGTGGGTGGACACATTGGGTGGAGTTAGCGAAAGTGGGTGGACGTCACGTGATGTCGTTAAGCAGCGCAAACAGTGACATCAGTGATCTTTTAAGCGGTAGTCTCACGACCCGAATAGTAAACAATAAACATGGAGGACATGGAGTCGTTAGTGTTGCTGGTCTTGGTTCTGTGGCTTGTTGTCACCGACAACGCGAACAGATACTGGCAAGAGCGTATAGATGAGGCGAGGCGCATAAGGCTTCAGAAATTTACATAATTCTTCTTCTTCCGGGTTTGCGGTGTTTACAGATCCCAGCGTGCTCGCGGGGCGTGTGTGGGCGTGTGAGGACACTCCTCCTCACCAATCAGTGCACAGGGGAGTGTCTGCTCACGCCCCCAGCCTCACTCGGCTCGCTTCAGCCCCACTCCAAAACGGTGCGAGTTTTAGGGGCTAAGCAGGGCTGAAGCGAGCTGAGTCGTGCTGTTCTTTGGTAGTCGAAACGCGAGCCGTGTCGGGCTGAAGTGAGCTGAAGTGAGCTGAAGCGAGCTGAAAAAGGGTAGTGGAAAAGGGCCATTACAGTTGAAAACTTATAAAATGAACTTACTGTCTTACAATCTTCCGTGTGGTCGCAACCGATCACGGTAATCGAGAACACTTCGTTGGCCGCCATGATGCCTAGCGTTGTGTACAACACAAGCCGGAGTTTCCCGGAAAGAGGTCATGACGTCAGATTGAGACCGTGAGAAATCAATGAGTGTTTCTTGTCCGATATATGCGTTTTAGAATTAGTCACTTGTCAGATCGACAATATTATGCAAATCGTAATGCAGATATTTTTTTTTCAAAATTTATTGTTGGTCGGCGAAAATAATTTTTTTTAAACATCTAACAAAAAAGTCTAGGGTCGGGGCATTTTTTAAACGGTCGGTCAGGTAACCGGAAACAAACAATTATTTTTTCTTGGCCTAGCAAAGAATCCGGTCAAGTTTCATGAAATTCTTCTAAAAACTGTGAGAGGAGTTGATTTCAGAAACTGAGTACCCTTCCCGGGACGGATGGACAGACATGTATACATATATATCTCACCATGACAATCTTCCTTCGGGCCTTTCAGCTAGCAGGATAATGAGCATTTTACAAAGAAATCGTACAACAATTGGTACAAGAATCATCTCCACTCAGTTACTTGTTACTGCTTTAAAAAAAAAGAAAAACCCCACCAACGTCTGATGATAATGGCGTCATGACACTGCGTTGTTTTCCATTAACATGTCCATTGCAGCCTAAAAGACAGATCAACACTCACCACTTATCTCAAGCTCAGCCCAGTGAGATTTTTTCCCACTTGCTGCCTCTTCGATGGTCATTATCGTGTACATCCGCCGGGGATCTGGCGGCTCATATTTCTCCTTGGGCATCCCTGGACCACTGCAGCGCAAAAAAATAAAGAAATTAAATATTTATTTACACTACAGGACACAGAGCTGTACGATACACTCATCAGGAAATGAAGTGGAAAGGTGTATTCAGTGAATCTTTCTGAGGATTGAAAAACTAAAGTGCATGTCCAATCAGACGTTTGAATCCCTGTGTAGGATTTCTAAACTAACGTTGGGATCAGACGACATGAATTCAGTCTGATTGATTTTTTTTCATGGCTGACAAAGTTCCAGTATCTGGACTGAATATGAACATAGGGAACAACAAGCATGCCTTGTAGCGTGGCATAATTGAAGAACAGCGATGTGATACGATACAATGCGATACGATGTGACGCAACATCTGGGACACTGACCAACAATCAAGCATGTCAGATTTTATTGTATTTTCTCGCCAACTCCTACAGCATGTTCCTTGACCCTCCTCCCAGACAACGTAAACGATGATCGTTCAGGGTCAGAATTGTAGTGCTGTCAGGCTCCTGACCAAGACATAATAATTTTTCCACCGTAATCGGACATAATGACAGTTATGAAAAACAAAAATATCGTATATTTTTTTCGCAGTCCTGTTTCCATCAAATCCTGCGCTCTGATTGGCTGGCGAGCGGGTCCGTATCCTACGATACGGACCCCGGTTACGGACCTCTGGCGACTCGCTTGTTCACAACAACAAACAACATAGAATTTTTTGTCAACATTTATAAGATTTATTTATAAGATCATTAAAAATCTTATACATTTTTGCCAGCATTTCTCAGGAGAATAGCATTAATTTTACAGCATGGATAGCGATAACGACAGTGTTCACAGCGAAAGCAAGTTTTACTACCCTGAGGAAGACAAAATAAAAGAAAACATTTTGGAAGAAAGCTAAAAATCTGTAACTGTTGCTAACACCGAGCAAAAGCATGGCTGAATCCTGAATGACTCAAATTTGTATAAATAGGGGACTACATAGGCGGCAAAATGTAGCTTTTTTCCTGCCATGGAAGTGCACTTGTATACCGAGGAGGAAGCAATTTGCATTACAGCCGTGAATGAGGATTCAAAATAGCATTAATTTTACAGCATGGATAGTGATAACGACAGCGTTCACAGCGAAAGCGAGTTTTACTACCCTGAGGAAGACAAAATAAAAAAAAAAAAAACATTTCAGAAGAAAGCTAAAAACCTCTAACTTGCTAACGTTAAGCAAAAACATGGCTGAATCCTGAATGACTCAATTTTGTATAAATAGGGGACTACGTAGGCGGCAAAATGTAGTTTTTTTTCCTGCCATGGAAGTGCACTTGTATACCGAGGAGGAAGCAATTTGCATTACAGCCGTGAATGAGGATTCAAAATGGCGTCTCGGCTCGGTTTTCCCTTTCGGGCGCTCTCGTTTTCTGTTAGAATTTGGTCAAGAAAAAAATAAATATATTATTTACCAGCTTAAGGTCGGTCCGTATGGTGAAATACCGTGACCTCGGCCTCGGTCAGTGCTTTCAAGACCTCGGTCACGGTATTTCACGATACGGACCTCCCAGTTGGTAAATAACATATGTCTGATCCCGGCGTTACTTCCACCATAGCGCTGTTGAATTCTCAAATCTGATTGGTCGGAATCGGAAGGTGGTCCTGATGATTTTTGTTTCTCCTCTCTCACAATAGTTGTTTGCGAATTGCTGCAGTATAAAAGGAATAAAAAATAAAATAAAATAAAAAAACACTTCATGACATGCATTTACTGGAAAATTATCAGCTACAGGGTGGTAACAGTAAGGCCGCTTGGGATCAGATATCACGCTACGCTGTCCTTGATTACTTTCCTACAACAGCACAGCCTGAACGTTTTATTCCTTACGTTGCGTCATTCTTTAAAAAAATAAAAATAAAAAAATACAATTTATTGTACCAGAGATTTATCATAAAGATTTCAGCTGATGCTCTGGACACACTAAATCGCTTCACTAAATTATTGAGAGTTAAAAGTTTCAAGCCCTTATATAAAAATTAAAAAAAAAAAAATCTGAGCTTGTTCTAGGACTCTTGAAAAAGGTGAAATAATCCCAGCAAACACAAAACTTAAAACTTTTTTTTTTATTACAAATATACGGAATGTATTTATTTGCAGGCTACTTTATTCTTATGTAGTTACCTCCACTTTTATTAGGTTAACTAGTCCAGTACATCTTGAATATCATTATGTAAATATATTTTTTTTTATTAGAGGAGCTAAAAAATGTTTAAGAGCTATTAAACAATAAGAAAAACAGTTTGAGTCTCTATGATAAACAGCTGTTTACTTCACGAAGCTAGCCATTTAGCTATAGCTAACCTTTAATTTGCAGTTCATAATTTATGCAAATAACAAAAATGACCCGTAAACTACAAAAGAAGAACGTCTAGAGTGTTTTTTTTTTAAAATCTCAGCTAAATTAATGTTACGTAATTTAGCTAATCTTTAACATGCTAGCTTCTGCGTCTCAGGAAGCTGCTAGCATCTTGGAGTTAATGCTAATGCTAACGCTAAAGCTAATGCTAACGCTAGTGCTACAAAAACAATTCGAAGAAACGCGGAAACACTTTCCAGCTTCGTGTTGCTAAATTTTATGTCAAGGGGGAAAAAAACAATAACAACTAGAATAAACGACAAAATATACGGAATTTTTTTGTCTAAAATTTCTTCAGCAAATATTATAAAGTAACGTCGTGCTAGTTAGTTAGCAAACTAGCTGCGATTTAATGGCTAGCATAGCTAGCAATTTCTGGAACCAGTTACAAAACCCTTAACAAATTGCACATGATTAAATTCGTTACGTTATCATCAGTAGAACAATAATTGTTATAAAAGCTGTGATTTATTTATATGCATATCTTTTTTAATAGCTTTCTTTGGTTATGGACACAAAGAGCTAGCTAGGTAGCCTAAAGAGTAAGCACTGGACATCTAAGCCGTGTTATTAAATGATAAACCCGATCTGCGCGTTTGTTATTTACCTTTAAAAGCATACCAAGCCCCTGCAGTGAGTGAGCCGAGCTGTGTGTCCGGGTTTGGGCTCGGTGTGGCTTTTCCCCCGCTGCTGGATTAAGGATACAGTAAGCAGAGCTGCATGATGGCGTGTGGGTGCTCTTATTTCTGCCTACATGGCACTGAAGGAAAGGAAGCTCACTTTAATTGAGCCCAATTCACCCAGCTGCATCATCATCATCATCATCATCTTTATTCATAACTGTGTACACCCTCTTGAAAATGCATAATGTATTTCTGTTCATGCACACAGACTGGAAAGGTCAGTCCAGTTTGGAACAGGGGTACCAAAACTTTTTAGACCTCCATGTTTATGATCTCAGCACAAACACCATCATTGCTATTCACATTGTTGTACTGTATGTACTCAGTAGAGCTTGGGTATGATCAAGTTCGGCTTCATCTTCGGGTTCGTTTATACAGGTCAGGGACGGTCTCGGGAAGACGAGGCGTGAGGTTCGGGATAAACTGGTGTCCTGTCCAGGATCTCATCTCATCTCATCATCTGTAGCCGCTTTATCCTGTTCTACAGGGTCGCAGGCAAGCTGGAGCCTATCCCAGCTGACTACGGGCGAAAGGTGGGGTACACCCTGGACAAGTCGCCAGGTCATCACAGGGCTGACACATATACAGTGGGGCAAAAAAGTATTTAGTCAGCCACCAATTGTGTAAGTTCTCCCACTTAAAAAGATGAGAGAGGCCTGTAATTTTCATCATAGGTACACTTCAACTATGAGAGACAGAATGGGGGGAAAGAATGCAGGAAATCACATTGTAAGATTTTTAATGAATTAATTGGCAAATTCCTCGGTAAAATAAGTATTTGGTCACCTACAAACAAGCAAGATTTCTGGCTCTCACAGACCTGTAACAACTTCTTTAAGAGGCTCCTCTGTCCTCCACTCGTTACCTGGATTAATGGCACCTGTTTGAACTCGTTATCAGTATAAAAGACACCTGTCCACAACCTCAAACAGTCACACTCCAAACTCCACTATGGCCAAGACCAAAGAGCTGTCAAAGGACACCAGAAACAAAATTGTAGACCTGAACCAGGCTGGGAAGACTGAATCTGCAATAGGTAAGCAGCTTGGTGTGAAGAAATCAACTGTGGGAGCAATTATTAGAAAATGGAAGACATACAAGACCACTGATAATCTCCCTCGATCTGGGGCTCCACGCAAGATCTCACCCCGTGGGGTCAAAATGATCACAAGAACAGTGAGCAAAAATCCCAGAACCACACGGGGGGACCTAGTGAATGACCTGCAGAGAGCTGGGACTAAAGTAACAAAGGCTACCATCAGTAACACACTATGCCGCCAGCGACTCAAATCCTGCAGTGCCAGACGTGTCCCCCTGCTTAAGCCAGTACATGTCCAGGCCCGTCTGAAGTTTGCTAGAGAGCATTTGGATGATCCAGAAGAGGATTGGGAGAATGTCATATGGTCAGATGAAACCAAAATAGAACTTTTTGGTAAAAACTCAACTTGTCATGTTTGGAGGAGAAAGAATGCTGAGTTGCATCCAAAGAACACCATACCTACTGTGAAGCATGGGGGTGGAAACATCATGCTTTGGGGCTGTTTTTCTGCAAAGGGACCAGGACGACTGATCCGTGTAAAGGAAAGAATGAATGGGGCCACGTATCATGAGATTTTGAGTGAAAACCTCCTTCCATCAGCAAGGGCATTGAAGATGAAACGTGGCTGGGTCTTTCAGCATGACAATGATCCCAAACACACCGCCCGGGCAACGAAGGAGTGGCTTCGTAAGAAGCATTTCAAGGTCCTGGAGTGGCCTAGCCAGTCTCCAGATCTCAACCCCATAGAAAACCTTTGGAGGGAGTTGAAAGTCCGTGTTGCCCAGCGACAGCCCCAAAACATCACTGCTCTAGAGGAGATCTGCATGGAGGAATGGGCCAAAATACCAGCAACAGTGTGTGAAAACCTTGTGAAGACTTACAGAAAACGTTTGACCTCTGTCATTGCCAACAAAGGGTATATAACAAAGTATTGAGATGAGCTTTTGTTATTGACCAAATACTTATTTTCCACCACAATTTGCAAATAAATTCTTTAAAAATCAGACAGACAATGTGATTTTCTGGATTTTTTTTCTCATTTTGTCTCCCATAGTTGAAGTGTACCTATGATGAAAATTACAGGCCTCTCTCATCTTTTTAAGTGGGAGAACTTGCACAATTGGTGACTGACTAAATACTTTTTTGCCCCACTGTAGACACAGACAACCATTCAGACTCACATTCACACCTACGGTCAATTTAGGTGGTGTTTACATTAGACCGTATCCGTATCGTTGTCGTTGCGGATGCACTGTCCGTGCACATTAAAACGCCGGGAAACGACTCCACAGGCGGAACAACTTGAATCTGCCAGGGCCCACGTATTCAATCCATTACGTATCTGATCCGGTGCTGTGTAAACATTGACAAACGAGGATATGCTGTGCTGAGCTCTAGCTGACGTCGTCATTGGACAACGTCACTGTGACATCCACCTTCCTGATTCGCTGGCGTTGGTCATGCCACGTGGGTCATGTGATGCGACTGCTGAAAAACGGAGCGGACTTTCACTTCCTGCTATTTGTCCCGAATCACTGCTCGTGCGCTTCACTCGCGCGCTCTGTGAGCTGCGCAGGGCCGGAGTGCGCACCCTCCAGAGGGCACTCGCTGTTCAGGGTGGAGTGATTTGGAGCGCAGGATGCCTGCGGAGCCGAGCATATCCGTGTATTGGCGTTGCTGTGTGCACGCGAATCGTTTTAAAAACGTTAATCTGATGATCCGCTGATACGGCCTAATGTAAACACCACCTTAGAGTCACCAGTTAACCTAACCTGCATGTCTTTGGACTGTGGGGGAAACCGGAGCACCCGGAGGAAACCCACGCAGACACCATGCAAACTCCGCACAGAAAGGCCCTCGCCGGCCCCGGGGCTCAAACCCGGACCTTCTTGCTGTGAGGCGACAGCACTAAACACTACACCACCGTGCCGGCCCCCTGTCCAGGATGCATCACGAAAAAAAAAAAAATGCACACACATTCATTCCAAGAGGCATTTTAGAATCACAGATCCACCTACTGGCTTGTTTTTGCAGAGATGGAGGAAACCGGAGAACCCTGAGGAAGCCTGCAGGGTTCCATGAAGTTTATATTAGTTACTTGCTTGAACTGATAATCGCATCATCAGTTTTTCTCTGGCTAATCAGACACAAGGTACACCACCACTCTTGCCGGGGTGTTAGGCGCCTTGCTCAAGGGCACTTGAGCCAGTCCTGCTGGTTCAGGAAATCGAACCGGCGACCTTTTGATCCCAAAGCTGTTTCTCTAGTCTAACCATTTAAGTTCCATGAAAGCTATTACAGCGCTTTACTTTCGCCTGTCATTCCAAAAACATTTACATACAGGTATGAAAAAGTTCATCATCATCATCTTCAGGTTAGGGTTCACGGTAAATCTGGAGTCTATCACAGGACACAATGCACACACTTATTCACACGTGCACAGTGCAGACACAGATTTGTTCACAGGGACACCGAGAACAAGTCAAACTCCATACAGACAGCTCAGGATCGAACCGTGGACCCTGGAGCTAAACTGTACGAACGTGACATAATTATAATAAAACTGTTCTGATATTAAGCGCATTATTATAGTCAGTCATCGATCGGAGCCGTTAGAGCTTTTTTTATTTTCGCTCACGGAACCAAAAGCAGGTACAGAGTGGAGCTCTAAAGCATTTTATGTATGAACAAGTTCATTTTCATCTTCAGCAAACTTTATCTTGGTCAGGGTTGTGGTAGTCTGGTTAACACCAGACCATATCACAGGTGAAATATGGTCTGGAATCCGCCTATTGAATTTCTCGTAGGGGAGGTGTGGTTTACGATTGTCAACGGCCGTTTATTGGACGTTGCGAATGTCTGTCATTTGGCGTATACGTAGCCCATGGCCAATCATGGCAGTTGTACCCGGTGACGTAGTTAGAGCGACAAAGAAGAGAAGGAAAGAGTTTTTTAAAACAAACTTTCGCTCTAAACTATTCAGAACAGTGTCTAAAGCTTGATCGAAAGTTTGGTTCGTATCGCTCGCCGCCATGTTAAATGTGATCCGTAAACAGTCCCAAATAAACTACAAGCTTCCGTTTGTCGAGTAGTACGCGTTACTGTCTTTCCACCCCTCCCCACTCTCCGATTGGCTCCCTAACTCAGGCGAGCCTTTAGACCAGAGTTTCCATGCTGTCTTTTCAGATCGGAACGATTGTGCAAAGCAGCATGGGATTTCCCAGGCTAGGGTTGTGGAGGATCTGAAGTCTATCCCATAAACACTAGGGGTAAAGGCCTCTGCATGCTCTTGCGACAAGGCTTTCGCAGATAGCTTTTCGCAGACAGTTGTAATTTATCGTTGAGCGGGGAGTAATAGGCGTGCGCGATGTTATTCACCGCTACAACGCAAGGGGGCGCGAAGTCGTGAAATCGCTAGGAGGAGTAGTTGGTGGGTGTGGTTAGTGGAGTGTTTATCCTCCGGTTACTTATAATGACTAGAACTGGAGTCGTATAGATGTACGTACTTCCTCGATCAACCGCTCTTCGTGCTGCTCCATCTTCACTCGTGTTTTTAAAAATGCCGGTCGTGAAAACAAACCAAACCGGGAAAGTAGGGAAGCGGAAGTGCGTGTACAGCGGATGTAGAGTGGACCAATCGGAGCCCTCTTGTCTGTGACGCTGTCTGCGAGGCTTCTGCGGCGGTCACAATTTTTGGGAGGTGCGCGCAGAGCGTCTGCGAAGGTGGGGGGGCTACGCAGACGCCATCTGCGACACCGTCTGCGAGGACTGCGTTGTCAGCATAAATTGGCCTTATGGTGGGAAAACACGCTGGATGGGATGCCAGGGCACCACACACACACACACACCAAGGAGTAGTTTTCATAACCAATCCACCTTCTGGCATAATTTTAGGAGGTTTGAGGAAACCAGAGAACCCTGATGAAACCGACGTGGACATGAGAAGAACATGCTCGGAAACATTGCACAGACGGTAACCCGAGCTCAGAATCGAACCAGGGACCATGAGCCATAAGGCATCAAAAGCTTTTTATTTTCACCTGAGGATCAAAAGCCCCTTCATCATCGAGCACTTTATCCCGGTCAGGGTCGCCATGGATCCAGAGTCTATCCCAGGAACTCTGAGCATGCAGTGGGAATACACAATACCCTGAAATTAAAACAATTTAAAAAACGTGCCGACTGTGCATACTTTAACTGCAATTGGAGAAGCTGGTGTTGAATATGTTTCATCGATTTGACTTTTACGTAACGGTCTCACAAAACAATAAAAATCTGCACTCGGTGCTTTATAAACAAACTTTTTACTCACTGTATAATCTGCATTCGTTCAACCTTCTCCTTTCAATCAATTCAACCACTTAGACAAGTGCTCACAAAGAAATAATTCAAACAGACAGCTTTAAAATTTATATAATAATAAAAATATCTACAAAAATAATCTTTATCATATATACACACATTGATTTTTGGTTTGTTATTGCAGAGAGATACTCAGTAAGTGTTCTTGTAGCTGGGATAACGACTCTTGGATTTGGGAGGGAAGATCGTGCCCGAGGTCCTTCACCGCGCGAGACAGGAACGCCTCGGCTGCTTCTTGGACTGCGGCTCGGGTCACCTGGTCGTTCTGGGTCCACATGGGAGCGCGGGTCAGCTTGAAGCGCTCTGTAATAGAGTAGCGAAGATGACCTGATGGGAGGAAAAGACGAGATTAATTAAGCCTCTTCCTCCAGAAATCGTTTGGTTCAAGAAAAGGGAAGGATTAGGACAATTAACTTTCTACCGGTTATCACTTCTTGATAGCTGAGCATGAGCATCCACACAAGCTGCAGGAGCTCGTCCCACCTTCTCCATCTCTCCACGCCATCCTGATAGAAATAAAGAACAATGTGTGGTGGTGTAATCAGGAAATGCTTCATGCTGCTTTCAGTTCCTCCCTGGAGCTTCGTGCGTTTGAGTTTGGAGTTCGTGAACAGGACAGGGTGTGTTCATAATGTGCTTTGGGAGAGCTTTTTGTTTTTATGGAATTTTTCGAGAAGTTGTTTAAAGTAGTTCTAGAATTTTAGAACCCACTATTGATGAAAATGTAGTATAAGGGTATATATTCAATGTATGCAAATTAAAAATAAAAAAATTTCCCCATCAAAGGGGTGTATTTGAGCGACAAAACCGAGCTTCTGGGAAGCATTTCCTGGAAATCCCAGTCGGGAGTCACGTGACCGATGACGTAGTAAATTGACCAGGATGGCAGCATCCAGTATAAACACAAGCGAAATGAGTGAATCAGACAGCGATTATTCAGACGAAATTGCGTCTGAAGACGAAAGTGAATCGTGTTCCAGTCGAGGTGAGTCGATGCACAACATTTTTTCTACTAAATCAGAGGTCTGGGCCGAAATGTGCATCGTGATCGGCGGTATATTTGGGGCGAACCGATGGCGTTCAAGCGGCCTTTCCAACAACACGGAAATGACTGCAGCTGTCAAAGTCTGCTTTGTGTGCGTTCGGAGCTTGGGGAGAAGAAAAATGCGGGCCTGAATGGGGACAGTCACGGCTGTATCGTAGAAGTGCAAAGCAGGAACTCATCCAGGGATCGTCTAGTTCTTGTTTAGTTAAAGAACCCTTTAATTGTCCTAAAGGTTCGGGAAGCTCGTTCAAAGCGCGCCTCAAGATTCTCCCATGGACTATAAAAAACACTTTTCCCTTTACACTCACCAGCATAAATATGTGCACTAGCCTTCAACTAGCACCAGTCTGCCCTCGTCCGCTTTACTTGCCGGTTCCACTCAGCGAGATCGTATCCATTATTCTGATCAGGATCAGGGAACTGATGCAGAGATACTCCGTCTTTGCTGGTTTTAGAACAGCTGTACGCGACACACTTTTTTTACCATTCTTTAAATTCGTTTCTTAAGACAAGGATTTTTTTAAGATGTTACGTTGACAGTTTCGGCGATAAACCTCCGCCTTCTTCAAAACAGTCACCAGATGTCGAGTGGTGACGTGCCTTATCAGCTGATGTTACTCTAAAGAGGCGTGAACGTCTTTTTTTTGTCTTTTTTTGAAATTGGGCGGGACGTTCACGCCTCCTTAAAGTAACATCAGCTGATAAGGCACGTCACCACTCGACATCTGGTGACTGTTTTGAAGAAGGCGGAAGTTTATCGCCGAAACTGTCAAGGTAACATCTTAAAAAAATCCTTGTCTTAAGAAACGAATTTAAAGAATAGTTTCAATAGGTAGACATAATGAACTTTCACTACACACTTTTTTACCATCGTATACAGTGGAAATAATCCGTAGATCCGCGAAGTGTCACTCACAGTCACAGTATGTACAGGCAGTGAGCTGTCTAGCTTGTCAATTTACTACGTCATCGGTCACGTGATCGCGGCGCGATGTTTTGCTCGTGGGCTATCGCAGAAAATCCTCTATAAAATCATTACGGATAAACATTTTTTAGTGATTTTTTTTGTAATATACTACAAATATTAGTATTCATCGTTACATGCAAAGGCGATTTTCAAATTCTAAAACTACTTTAACATGCAAAATGATCACTGTTGTAGACATCATGTCACACTCGCTCATATTGGTGAGTTTTGTTCTTGACACGTCTCAACAGATTCATAAAGCAAAATGAGTGAGTTTTAAAGGTGCGGTATGTCAGATTTAAGGGATATAGGAGCAGAAATGGAACATAGGATTCTTAATTATATGTTTTCATTAGTGTATAATCACCTGTACCGCGAGTTGGCCTAGTGGTTAGCATGTCCGCCTCTCGATCGGGAGTTCTACTCACGGTCAGGTCATACCAAAGATCATCATAAAAAAATGGTACCTACTGCCGTCTGGCAAGGCACGCTGCAATACAGATGCGAGTAGGGAGTCAAACTCTTGCGGTTACCAGAGGACACGCCCCTCCCCCCCCACTGTAACCCTAGCTATATAACAGGCGAGAGGCCAAGGGCTACGGAAACGGACATCGGCGCCGCCCTATGCACCACATGGCGTGGGAAGGACTTGGATGTTTATTTGATAAATCACCTGTAACTAGTAGGAATCGTATTTTTGTACGCTTAGAATAAAGCCCTACGTATCTACACAGACAGCAGGACGTCCTCCACAGCAGCCTGGAATGGACAAACCAAACGCTGGGTCTAGAGAGAACATTTCGCATTTCGGAAGACAACGAACTTCATGAAGAAGAAAGGAAGATGAAGAATGTAGAAGTACTCACTTTGTTAAAAATTTATATTAAGATTTAGCCCCGATATGTACGGAAGCCGCGAGAGGCCCTTCATATAATCTTTTTTTATTCACCTTGTTATCCCGAGATAACGACATAATTAATTCAGGATCTCGAGAAAACAACACAACTAATTCGAGAGCTCGAGAAAACAAAACAATTATTCCGTGATCTCGAAAAAACAAAATTATTTCATGATCTCGAGAAAACAGCTGAGATTTCTAGCAGAGCTGCGCCCCCTGTGGGTCAGACAATGAAGACTTAGAAATTGGCAGACATGTAACAGAGCAGAAATGCCTTGAGAGAGAGGGGGGCCAGTCTTCTGCGGAGGTGCCGCGGACTAATTTTGAAATTATCCCTTATTAAAGGGGAACAGAGGGCAATATATAGAGTAAATATAACAATAAAACACACATTAACGAACCTTATTCAAGACTTACAAAAAAGTTTTTTGTTCTAAGGTTGGAAAGTTATAGTGTTTTGAAAGTAGCTCGAGCAAACTATTTCCGCAGTTTGAACAGCCTGCCATGATATTAATTTTATCCAATCAGAATGCGCGTTCATTTTCTCTGCGTAACACTCATGACGTATGTATGTGCCCAGTTGTGTTGGGAATAGCACGTGTGAAATACCTGTTTCTGCCTCTTGCGACGATTTCGCAAGTCCACGGGTGGCGCCTATCTCATTGCAGCAAATAAATTCTGCTGGACTCGTGAGCAACTCCACGTTACATTTTCCGCACGAGCACCACGCCGTGTCACCTGCACGCAGACGCTCTGCCCCACGCTCGCCATGCCCATGGTCAGCATCACTCTCATCCTCGCCGTCATCCGAGCTTTCTTCTCTTATTTCATCACCGGAGTCGAGAGTACCTCTCCTAGCTATTTTAAGTTCGTTTCTTAAGACAAGGATTTAAGATGTTACCTTGTTGACAGTTTCGGCGAGAATCTTCCGCCTTCAAAACAGTCACTAGATGTGTCCTGGGGGAGCGACCTGACAGCAGGAGGCATGAACTACCTGTCAAATTGGGCGGGACGTTCACGCCTCCGTAGCGTAACATCAGCTGATAAGGCACGTCACCACTCGACATCTGGTGACTGTTTTGAAGAAGGCGGAAGATTCTCGCCGAAACTGTCAACAAGGTAACATCTTAAAAATCCTTGTCTTAAGAAACGAACTTAAAATAGCTTTAATAGTTAGACATAATGAACTTCCACTACATAGTACCTCTCCTAGGTTCAAACTGGTACCCTTCTAAGCCATAGCCTGCTTGCAGTGTGTCTTGCGGGATCTCTTCGTATGATTCGACCGAGCTGTCGCTTTCACTTGATGCGCCCGACGCCATGATTACACGCTTATCTCCTCTATTTCGGAGAGTTCCGCTAGTGCAGTGGGTAGCGCTGACGTCACGGTCTTTTAAAAATGGCGACTCTTGTGCGGTTTAGCGTATAAAGTATTATATTTACAATTACCAAGATATTTTTGTTGTTTTCTAGTATATAAATTTGATAGAATACGTTACTTTGTCACATCAGCAACTGCATATATTATATTTGGTACCCCTTTAAAAGACTTAATGCAATCTCTCCCTACGTCAACCCCTGATCAAAATATTGCCTTATTAGGTGATCGATTATTCCAGACATTCTAATGACCAAAGTTGCGTCTACGGTATACAGAATGAGAAACAGCCCCAAAGTCAGCATATCAAGTCTCTTGGCGCACCTGAATGAACCATTTCTCAGCTGTTTACTCGAGATCATGAAATAATTGCTTTGTTTTCTCGAGATCACGGAATAACGGTTTTGTTTTCTCGAGATCTCGAATTAGTTGTGTTGTTTTCTCGAGATCCTGAATTAATTATGTCGTTATCTCGGGATAACAAGGTGAATAAAAAAAAAATAAGGATTATATGAAGGGCCTCTCTCGGCTTCCGTAGATATGTATTTACACTAATGAGTCATAAAATTCAAAACCCCTCCAGGTGACATTGATTCTTTCATTACAGTGGCGCCTGTTAAGGGATGGGATACATCAGGCAGCAAGAGAACACTCGGTTCTTGAAGTTGATGTGTTCGAAGCAGGAAAAATGGGCAAGCGTAAGAATCTGAGCAGCTCCAAAATGGCACACCTTGTGGAGTGTTCGCAGTATGCAGTGGCGAGTACCTACCAAAAGTGGTCCAAGGAAGAAGGACAACCAGTGAACCGGCGACACGGTCATGGGTGTCGAAGGCTCACGGATTCGCATGGGGCACTAAAGCTAGTCCATCTGGTCCAATCCTACAGAAGAGCTACCGCAGCACAGGCTGCTGAAAAACAGGTAATGCCGGCTAAAACAGAAAGGCATCAACATTAACTGTTCCAGCAGTTTGTCTGCCCATGCAGTCTTTCCTAGAGCAGTGAATCCCTCTACAGCAGTGATTCTCAAACTGTGGTACGCGGGCTCCATTCTAGTGGTACGCCAAAGAATCACTTAATTAAATATAAATAAAATTTAAAAAATAAAACGTGAAATACTATCCATAATATCCGAATGGTTGAAAATATCTTATCAACCGATGACAAGAAAATGAAAGGAAATACAAATTAAGTTAATAATTTGAAAAAGTTTGCAAGTGCTTCTGGGTAGCCATATGTAGCGTACGTACGCATTCCCGCCGGTTCCGCTGACAGACGGTTATCCGCCATTGGTAGACTAGGCTGTGGTGGGAAAAGGTGGAGGTGGCTTTGCTAATTATGACGGGTACGACAAAATTACTGTCGTGGCTTAAATCCGCGAATGGGAGCGTGGATCAGGAGAGAGGGAGAACATGTGTGAGCCGAGCGCAGATGCTAACGACAGTGGCAAAACCAGCCCCAGAACTGCTAGCAAACGGCAGAAACCAGTGAGGAGGAAGTATGACGAAAAATACATAAAACTGGGATTCATTTGGAGCGGGACAGAGGAGCTGCCCAGGCCACAGTGTGTTGTATGCAGGGACGTTCTGAGCAATGAGTCCATGAAACCATCGCATCTCAAACGGCATCTTACAACCAAACACACAGCACTAAAGGACAAACCAATGGATTTTTTTTTTTACGAAAACGTGATGAACTGAAGCAGTCCAAGTCCACCATTCTGTCCTACGGTACACCCGTAGCCAAAGCACAGGAAGCTTCATATCGTGCCAGCCTCCTGATCGCCAGAGCCGGTAAGCCGCACACAGTCGGGGAACTGCTGTTTGCGCCATTAGCATTATTTAAGTACAGTGTTTTATTTTCCTATATTTAAACACAGTGTTATGTTCAAAGTACTGTGTGTAATGTTACAGTGGCCAACAATATTAAATATACTTGTTAAATAAAACCTCCGCCCTGTTTTTAATGAATACTTAGACCTACTACGCTACTGTATTTTAACGTTGGTCATTATAGTGGTACTTGGAGAGCCAAGTATTTTCTGAGGTGGTACTTGGTGAAAAAAGTTTGAGAACCACTGCTCTACAGCTTTACTTCGAAGAGACTCCGCCTCTCCGGGATGCTCTTTTTATACCCGATCATGTTACTGACCTGTCGCCAATTAACCCAATTAGTTTTTTTTTTTTTTAGCAACGTACAACCTTTTCAGTCTTTTGTTGCCCCGTTCCAACTTTTTTGAAACTTGTTGCTGACATTAAATTCAAAATGAGCATATATTTTTCAAAAAACAAAAAAAAAGTCTGTTTCAACATTTGATATGTTGTTGTTGTACCGTTTTCAATGAAATATAGGGTTGGCCTTTTGGCAAGCTTCGAGAAATTCATCCAAAAACCGTTACCCCTTTTCCACCAAATCAGTTCCAGGGCTGGTTCGGGGCCAGTGCTGGTGCTGGTTCACAACTCGTTCAACTTGCGAGCCAGCTGAGAACCAGTTTGCTTTTCCATAGCTCGCGGTGCTAAGGAAAGACACGTCATTACGTCGCTGTATACGTCAGTTACGTCGCTACGTTTGCATAAACCTTGGCGCGAATATCGAAGCAAAAACAACACAGAAGCAGCAGCAGCAACAACAATAATAATAATAATAAATGACTTCGCGTTTGTACAGCTGCTGCTTCTCGTCGCTTAAAAATGGCGATCGTTCGCGGTCTTATTGTTGTTGGTCTTAACAACTCCGCTCCCCCGCTGACGTAAGCGGTTCTTTCCTCTGGCCCAGCAGAGAGTTGGTGCTAGCCTGGAACCGGTTTTTCTGGCCCCAGAGCCAGTTCTTTGTCAGTGGAAACAGAAAACCCGGTTCCAAACTAAGCACTGGCCCCGAACCAGCCCTGGAACTGCTTTGGTGGAAAAGGGGCATGTGAGAGGAGTTGATTTCAGAAGGTGAGCACCCTTCCCGGGAAGGATGGATGGACGGACGGACGGACGGAAATCGCCACGACATAATCCCCCTTCAGGGCTTTCGGCCAGTGGGGGATAAAAACTTTAAAATCAGGAAAAGTTGTTTTCCCCCATGTGAAATCGAAGAAATGACTAAAGTCATCCGACTTCGAAACAAATATAGCACCTGGTTACCCCCCCAAGGCACAAAGCATTATGGGTATGTGAAAGCAGAGAATATCCCCAAAACAGATAGCCTAGTAAACTAGACCCACCTGCCTAGCGGCCAAAAATATTTTTTGCCTAGCGAATGGCTCTAGCCTCGCACCATATAAACAAAAACACCCCGGGCATCAAATCGTGCCCGCCAATCACAACGCAAGGTTTTTGTTTGGATTCTTTGGGCGGGCTTTTGCAGGAGTGACGACAAAGCTGCGCGACGCTGGAGAAAGCACAGCAGGAAAGATGGCTACGGCTAGTGAACAGCGCGCGTTTGACTCCGCTTTGGAATCAGTTTTAGAAGAATTAGACTTGGAGTTTTCGTTGAAACATGAGCAGGAAGAGGCTCTCCGCTCATTCCTTTTCAAGAAGGACGTTTTCGCTGTTTTGCCGACCGGCTATGGCAAAAGTCTGATCTACCAGCTGGCTCCGCTCGTAGCCAAAAGGATGGGGCTAGTTTGTGCAGTACAAAGAATTAATAAACGGCTTTGAAACATTACTTTTTGATTGTTTCTTATTTTCCCGTTATTTTAAATTTAAGGGAAATTATTTCACCAAACACCACTAAATAAAAACTCTCAAAAACAGTTTAAGCAAACACTTGAAAAACACTTGGAAAAAAAAAAAAAAATGTTAAGTATGTGGTACAGACTCCAAACTTGTGGTCATCATCTCCAAACTTCTTAATATCTAGAACCTGTTTATTAATTAATACGCATTTTGAAAAATTATTTATTTCAAGGCCTCCCCCACTGCTTTCTGTCGCTCTGACTACGTCACAGTCACTGTTGCGCTGATTGGTCAGAGCGTTGGCCTATACGCACAGAGACAGTTTGAAAGACAGCGGTTTGTTCCTCCTACCCACTTCGGAAATGTCTACGGATCGAGGCCAGATTCACATTTAGTCTGGCTTACCAGGCTACAAAACAGACATTTTAGCTACCTTACAATGTTGGTAACATCTATTTTAGATTCAACACGCTGTAAATCTCATCACATCATCCTCCAACGATGACTGACCTTCACTGCTAATTTGTCCTGCATGTTTGTTTTTCTTGCTTGCTGCCAAACTTGCGACCTGATTAATCAGGACTTCAGACCTTTAGAAACGTTCCGCTGTGACTGAAAACGCCTGCGGCAACAGTTTTCAAAAGTGGCCGTCTCTTTTTTTCCCTATTAAAATAAAAAACATATGGCCATCAATTTCATTACTCGCTCACATTTTGGACTCGTTTTAATACTTTTGCCATCGAAACACTTTTTTTTTGGTTCATGTTTTACCTAAAATTCATTTACGTCCTTAAATACAACACTCTGAGCTACATTTAAAATGAAAGCTGAAGATGAACTAAATCCTGATGATGATGATGGAGTGTGAAGTGCTGCGGTCTCACCGATGGGTCTGGTGCCAGTGTGGACGTGTGCAGGAAGTGCAGCAGCAGTTTGAAGGACATGGGCAACACTCTCTTCTGAGAGCAGGACTGATCCAGCAGCAGCTCCACCATCTTGCACCTCAGCAGGTTGCTCTGCAGCGTGCTTAACAACAGAAATCTAACACACACACAGGAAAAGGAAAAAAAAAAAAGGTAGGGGTGTTGAAATCATTACACATGAAACACACAGATTTATTACACACAGCTCTGAACAAGATCAACTGTGAGCTCCTGCTCAGTTACGTCTCCCTCCTCCGCTCTCGCTTCTATCAGAATGCAAGCAATCGAAGGAGCAGGACACTTATTATGAATGTTGACTTTAACAAATAATGAACTCTGAAACAAGTAAAGAGCCGTGTCTCTCCCCAGGGATTTCACACAGCATCCTGGGAAACCGTCATTTTGAAATAACATTTTGCTTCTTGAAATAGCGTCAAAATCCACCCGATATGTTTCAAAAATGCATTCAGTCGGTAAACAGGAAGTCGATGTGCGACAGACCTGAAAACAGTAAACACAGTATACAACCCCTGGCAAAAAATATGGAATCACTACTCCTGGAGGATGTTAAAGGACATGAAACATAAATGCACGCTATATCAGTTTCTTTCCATTAAAAATATGAATTAATTGCATCAACAAATACAAGGGCGGCACGGTGGTGTAGTGGTTAGCGCTGTCGCCTCACAGCAAGAAGGTCCTGGGTTCGAGCCCCGGGGCTGGCGAGGGCCTTTCTGTGTGGAGTTTGCATGTTCTCCCCGTGTCCGCGTGGGTTTCCTCCGGGTGCTCCGGTTTCCCCCACAGTCCAAAGACATGCAGGTTAGGTTAACTGGTGACTCTAAATTGACCGTAGGTGTGAATGTGAGTGTGAATGGTTGTCTGTGTCTATGTGTCAGCCCTGTGATGACCTGGCGACTTGTCCAGGGTGTACCCCGCCTTTCGCCCGTAGTCAGCTGGGATAGGCTCCAGCTTGCCTGCGACCCTGTAGAACAGGATAAAGCGGCTAGAGATAATGAATGAATGAATGAACAAATACAAAATCATCTATTAAATTCAGCAAAATCGTTATATTCGTGATGATTGTATGGCATTTCTGCTCGACTTCCGATATGCATATTTTACAACCGGAAGAGCCGCCGTCACGTGATCATACGTCACAAAAACTTTCGGGCACAGCACAAGCGGGTAGATGAATGGAGACGTGGATGACAAGAAAATTGTTTTTATAGTCTTTAACGTACATTGGACATCATGGTGTATTGTGTTGTTGCAATAATTCCAATGGGAAATGCCCTGGAGTAAGTTTTTTTTGCATTCCCCAAGGACCTGAAGGAAAGTGTGGGCTCACTACTGCCGTAGAAAAAACTTTCCACCTACTGTTTCCCACAAACTTTGTTCGGACCATTTCACTGAGGATTCTTTCAGCTCAGGTACTGAGCGATATTAATCGCCAAGCCAAATTTAAGAGGCCGTATAGCCGGGTTCATGGAGGCAGTGATAGCGCCATAATATACAGGGCCTAACATTCCTACAACTGTAGAGACAGTCAAGAAATCCTGTAACATTAATGGACATTTAAATAAATGTTGAGTTATGTTGGTAAGTTTGTTTAACTTTTCTTAATTTTCATCTCTTTCGCCAAATGGCATAGCGTTGTTGGCTGTGTGATGGCGTTTCGCCATTTTGAATGTTTTCATCTCGGACTCTGGAAGCATTGTACAGTGGTGCCTGAAAGTTTGTGAACCCTTTAGAATGTTCTATATTTCTGCATAAATATGACCCAAAACATCATCAAATTTTCACACAAGTCCTAAACGTGGATAAAGAGAACCCAGTTAAACAAATGAGGCAAAAATATTAAACTTGGTCATTTATTTATTGAAGAAAATGATCCAATATTACATATCTGTGAGTGGCAAAAGTATGTGAACCTTTGCTTGCAGTATCTGGTGTGACCCCCTTGTGCAGCAATAACTGCAACTAAACGTTTGCGGTAACTGTTGATCAGTCCTGCACACCAGCTTGGAGGAATTTTAGCCCGTTCCTCCGTACAGAACAGCTTCAACTCTGGGATGTTGGTGGGTTTCCTCACATGAACTGCTCGCTTCAGGTCCTTCCACAACATTTCCATTAGATTAAGGTCAGGACTTTGCTGGAATGCAGTGTTTTCCTTTCTCCAAACATAACGCTTCTCATTTAAACCAAAAATTTCTATTTTGGTCTCATCCGTCCACAAAACATTTTTCCAATAGCCTTCTGGCTTGTCCACAGTTTGTCTGCAAGTTGCAGACGAGCAGCAATGTTCTTTTTGGAGAGCAGTGGCTTTCTCCTTGCAACCCTGCCATGCACACCACTGTTGTTCAGTGAAAAAAAACAGTGTAATTCCCTTTACTGTCTATCTGCGCATCTCAGAATGACACAGGACAATGGGCGAACTAGTTTTTTTTTTTTTTTTCCCCAGCCACGGTACGCCGGAAATCCGGCGCGGCGCCGGAACGCTATCACCCCTGTGATCCGCTGATTCGAAATAATGTAAACAGGGCCTCCGTGTTGAATGATGATCTTTAAGGAGTTTTATAATCCTTTCCATTGTTTCAACTGACAGCTCTCTTGTTGGGGCCATGTTTTCTGTCAATCAGCCAGGTGCAACAGCTCATTCAGGTCTACAAGCAGTCTCTTTTAACTGCAGGCTAATTTGCACATTTAGGCTTGTGCGGATATTTGTTTTAGAAATGCAAGTTATAGCTTGATTCCATAATTTTTTCCTCATCATTGAGTGTGGCGGCACGGTGGTGTAGTGGTTAGCGCTGTCGCCTCACAGCAAGAAGGTCTGGGTTCGAGCCCCGTGGCCAGCGATGGCCTTTCTGTGCGGAGTTTGCATGTTCTCCCCGTGTCCGCGTGGGTTTCCTCCGGGTGCTCCGGTTTCCCCGACAGTCCAAAGACATGCAGGTTAGGTTAACTGGTGACTCTAAATTGACCGTAGGTGTGAATGTGAGTGTGAATGGTTGTCTGTGTCTATGTGTCAGCCCTGTGATGACCTGGTGACTTGTCCAGGGTGTACCCCGCCTTTCGCCCGTAGTCAGCTGGGATAGGCTCCAGCTTGCCTGCGACCCTGTAGAACAGGATAAAGCGGCTAGAGATAATGAGATGAGATCATTGAGTGATTCCATAATTTTTTCTTCGACTTGATCTTTAAAAAAAAATGTGCCATTAATTACAACAATTTCATATAATTTTTTGAAGTATATTTTACAAAGCCAGAATGTTCAGCTGTTAAATAAAACAATTTTGTGTCATGTCTCTGATTTGTTTTTTTTTTTGCTACAAAGTAAAACAGCTGAATGAACATCCTCCAAGAGTAGTGATTCCATATATTTTGCCAGGGGTTGTAGAACCCCAAGCTGAAGCTCGGTACCAAATATCAAGCAGTTGTGATTTGTAGATGCTGAGAAAAATATGACGAAAATTTTCTAAATCCACGCTATATGTTTCGTAAATACATTCAGTCGGTAAACAGGAAGTCGATGTGCAACAGACCTGAACACGGTACACATGGTATAGAACCCCAAGCGGCTATGATTTGTGGTTGCTGAGAAAAAGGCTGTTTCGGATGGACACACATACGGAGATATAGATGGACAGAGGTAAACCAGTACACACACACACCCCTCCCATCCTTCAGAGCGGGGATATAATGAGGGTAATCAGTATTGGACAGTAAATAGAGAAACTAGTGCACTGAATCATTGCATCACTTCAGCGATAACTGCATCATCATCATCATCTTCACACACCAGCTAAGAACCTGGTTCCTGATCGACTGAATGTTCTGGAAGGAATTTGTGGGTGCAACATGGATGTGAGTAATAATGGTTTATTTGTAAAAATGTTTGTCCATAACTGGGGAAAAACGTTCATGTCCTACTCATGTTCCTGAGTGTGTACAAACATATGCATAAGACTAACTAGAAATGACACATCTTGATTTATGGGTCCGTCTCAGAAACTGCTCTCTCATTTGGGACATTATGGTCAAAAAATAAATTTCCTAATTTTACTAGGTTTTTTTTGCATTTACCTAAGACTCAATGTTTCTTTTGTCATGTTTAATAAGAATAAAGATAGTATCTTGCTGTATCTGGCCTCTACTGTGGAACATTTTTTTTTAATTCCAATTCAAATGTTTTTGTAAAATTGATTTCCATATAAAATAACTCCATCATGAAGAATTAAAGCCGCTCCTTCACAGATGAGTGAAAATATTGAATAAATTTCCTCTTTTTGATCGCTTGGGTTAAAAACGCCAAGTTATGATGACTGGATTGATTTGATTATTCACTTAAATATGAATAATGAGATACATTTTGGGTATTTGATATGGCGAAATAGGACACAATGGAAAAATCGAGAACACACCGGAAAGATGAGAATAACGGCGGTGGTAAAAGAACAGCGACTGTACCGGCTGAAGGTCGCGCGGGTCTCTGCTGCGGTGCGCGAGCAACGGGACATCACTACCGCACCGGACGGAGCGCGAGGCGAAATGACTGGCCGTAGATTCTATCAAAAGTTCGCTCTAAATTGACCATGGTTGCAAAATATTGGCCAAAAATACTCAAACACGACAAAATATGAAAGTAAGATGAAAAAAACATTCTATTGCCTTATACTGCAAGACTAAAACAAAATAAAACCGTCAAAACTCACCTTTTCAGTGATAACGGCCGAACAGATCACCCGCGTAACAGAAAGACCGCAAATGGAAGCGCGATCAACTTCTAACTGTTGGAGTGGAAAATTCCATTCTACACATGCAAATTGTTAATGCGTGTCCTTCCCCGCACACAAATAACACGCTACGGTAAAAAATAGACCACAACTCATTTTATAGCTCAGAAATTCATACAAGACCAGCTACCATCGTAACATATTCTGTAAGAAACATATTCTATACCTAAATTTCAGCTTTCATTTTAAAAAACAAAATCGCAGATTTATAACCAAGTTTTTATACGGCGTAGTGATTTTAAGTTACTACTTTTGGTGAGGTCGTGACCTCGACCCTGAGGCTTTCCGTTTAGATCAAAACACACGATCGTATTGGTTTTGTGGAAAATGGAGTTACGACGGTGATGAAATATTTTGCATGATGTTTTATTACGGTTATGATTATTCTGTGAGCGCACCAATCCTTAGGTGGATAAAGTTACAACTTAAAATACAATTAGTGATAACTGTAGACTTTTCAGTGGACTACAACCTTTTTAAGGGAACGCGATGTAGTCAACCGTTTATCATGTCCCAGATCAAGCTGCCATTTTTCCACAAACTTGCAGAATTTTTGCCAAATTCTGAATAGAGTATTCACATCAAAGATTTAATTTTATCTGTATTATTTCTTTCATCATTTTATTTCAAATTAAAACCAACATCACCATTCAAAACCGTATAGTTTATTGACCGTGAGTATATTTAGTGGGGTACCCCTACAGTACCCAGTTTCTGAGATGGACCCTTATCAGCTTCAAATCATAATTTACAATAATTCGAGTTATGGATTATGTGGTCAAGATTCTCATCTCATCTCATCATCTGTAGCCGCTTTATCCTGTTCTACAGGGTCGCAGGCAAGCTGGAGCCTATCCCAGCTGACTACGGGCGAAAGGCGGGGTACACCCTGGACAAGTCACCAGGTCATCACAGGGCTGACACATAGACACAGACAACCATTCACACTCACATTCACACCTACGGTCAATTTAGAGTCACCAGTTAACCTAACCTGCATGTCTTTGGACTGTGGGGGAAACCGGAGCACCCGGAGGAAACCCACGCGGACACGGGGAGAACATGCAAACTCCGCACAGAAAGGCCCTCGCCGGCCACGGGGCTCGAACCTGGACCTTCTTGCTGTGAGGTGACAGCACTAACCACTACACCACTGTGCCGCCCGTGGTCAAGATTAAATAGATAAATACATTGAATTCAATTACTCACAAATTTATTAGATTTATTGAAATGCGCAGGCATTTCATAAATCCATAAATTAATACAAAACAAGACGAGTCGTAGGCAGCACGGCTATAAACTGAGGTCCTCTTCCAGGCAGGGTTGTACCAGCTCCAGGTTTTTTTTTTTTTTTTTATTATTATTATTGCCATAACAGTAGAAATGGACATTTTCATGTGAGCAGCTATTTTTCATAACCATCGCCTGACTTATGAAAGTCAACACATTTCTCCGTCATTTGGTTTGTGTGTTCTTTTATCTTTCCCATGTCGATGTTGAGGGAATTTGGCCTTGATGTCGCCTCATATTTGTCCCCCAGTTAATCGGGAAGTCATGGATTCCAGCTTGAAAGTTCCTACACACTCCAATCAACTCAAAAATACTGTACAATTTAAATGAGAAACATGCTTCAGGTACGGTACAACATTGTGTTCACTATCATTCCCAGGGGCTATAGAGATCTTGCAGTCACGTGACCGGAAAGTACACAACCGCCATCTTGTCGGTAAAAAACACAGCTGAATACTGCTGCACTCGTGGACAGAATGGATCAGTTTCAACCGACGGACTACACGGCTCATTTTTCTAATGAACAGATAACTAGATACATGTCTAAAACGATCTACAGATTAGTGACCCTTATGGCTTTCCGGACGGAGTTTTCACGACCGGATTTTGAACTGCCAGCGGAATACCCGGACGTGTATAATTACCTCATTAACTTTCCCTCGCTGCTCAGTGGTGAAGCACTGCGTGCTTATAAATCTCTGGACAGTTATCTTTACAGAAATTCAGGATTTGTCAGCAGCGACTCAGATGTGGCATCTTGTAAACAAGAATCCTCATTGGACGGGTAAGTCACTTAAGTATTGAGTATAGCACTGACCAGCCGATTATAGAATAGAATAAGGTAATTCCAGCTGTAATTCCAAATCGTCCGTCTTGTTTACATGGATCTGGCGTTGGAGAGGTAGAGGCTTAGCAGTGGAGGTTTGAGTAGCTGTTTTCTGAGCTTAGTCAACAGGCCGGCTCTGCCTGCAGCCTCGCTTTTGCTTCCGCTCCCAGTGCCGCCTCCTTCGCTTTGCTTCCGATAACAATCCACAGAGACCCTGCTGGTCTCGTTATCTCATCCGGAATGTTGTGCATGCGATGGAAATCGCTACAAACCGTCATTTTCTGCTGGAAACCAATGTCCAGTAAGTCCATACGGTTGTAGTGGATATTGAAGTCCGGTACAGACGAACAACACGCAAAAATACACACAAAAAAACGTGCACAGGTAGGGAGAGCTTGTAGCCGCAGCCGTTGTAGTAGAATTGTATATAGTAGGGTTTTCCAGAAGAAAAGGTAGAAGTAAAAGCAGAAGTAGAACCAGAAGTAGAAGGCGGAATATGGCGTTTGACCGACAAGATGGCGTCTGTCACAATCTGGATCGGCTGTGACGTCACATGCAAGTGCTCCATAATAGTGGCGCATGTGTTTTTGTTGAAAATAGTCATTTCTTGATGAGGGACTTGTTTTACTGTGAATAAATATTTCGTTTAAAGGTTGGATTTTTCTCAGCGCGAGATGAAGCGACTTCATAGAATGGTGGATTTTTTCCCCCCACCCTAACCTTTGCAAGGGGTGCCAATAATTTTGGAACACACCGTATATGTATTTTTCCCTCCGTGTCAAGGCATTTTCTTTTCACTTCACTTAATTTACATCTGATTCACCTTTTCTGTAACTTGGCTCTGGAAAATAACTTTCACGTTCTACCTCCGTTTATTTTTCCTGATGTTTACACATCATTTCAACTCATTGAGCTTCGGCTTTTGCAAAATGCAAACCAGCTGTGCCGTGCATCTGCTTGGTAATTTCAGGGTAACTGGCGTGCGTCAACATATGCATGCGAGTGTGAAGAAAATCAACGTTTCCAAAACCGGTGGAAATTCTCAGTTTGGTTTGGTTTACTTGACTAAAAGATTCATAAATGAGGCTCGTTGTTAGCCAACGTCCACATCTTCTACTCTGCCTTCCTCATTTTTTTTCCTTACCTGAGCCGCCTGCATGGTGCCATGGTGTTCAGGCTGTTACACAGCTCCTCAGAGAGCTTACTGGAGCTGCAGGTGGGTCTGAGGTCCACCTCCATGGCCAATAACAGCATCCTCTGCAGAATTAGCAGCATCCTGCATACAGAATAACCAATACAGCTTAGATGTAAACGAGAGCTGTGTGTGCTGAAAATCGTTTATCACATGCATTTCAAAATATCCTCACTACCCCAGTGGGGCTTTAAGATCAGCATTTTTGCTCCCAAGTTTGTCCCTTACTACAATCTGAAGGCAGATTGCACGTCTTTCTCTTGAAGAAGGCAATCTGATCATTCTATTCCCTGGACAAGATGTTTCAAAAACATGGTCTACAGAATTGTTGCTTTAACAACCGATCCGTATAAACAACATTTCAGGGTCATGGAGAATCCAGAGTCTACCACGGTCACACCAGTCCATCATACGTCTCCACACACACACGTACAGTATATTGAGACACTTATTTAGAGCTAGGGGAAATTTATCTGAACCAGTTCATCCTGGAATGTTTTTAGGAAGCATAAGGAAACCAGAGAACCCTGAAGGAACCCTGAGGGAGCCCACACAGGGACAACATGAAAACCTCATACATGTTTTCTACTTTCTTAAAGGAGAACCGAAGTCATTTTTAAACTTACTTTATTTCTTAATTAACGTGTTATTCAATTACGTTTTCGGTTTTAGTAACCTTATATCGTGACTCGTATTGGCAACTGATTGCAATTAAATATTATACTTACCGGCCTATTCGGTTTTTAGCCGTGTTGAATTTATGGCCCTTTTCCACTACCCTTTTTCAGCTCGCTTCAGCTCGCTTCAGCTCACTTCAGCCCGACACGGCTCGCGTTTCGACTACCAAAAACCAGCACGACTCGGCTCGCTTCAGCCCTGCTTAGCCCCTAAAACTCGCACCGTTTTGGAGTGGGGCTGAAGCGAGCCGAGTGAGGTTGGGGGCGTGAGCAGACACTCCCCTGTGCACTGATTGGTGAGGAGGAGTGTCCTCACATACCCACACACGCCCCGCGAGCACGCTGGGATCTGTAAACACCGCAAACCCGGAAGAAGAATAATTATGAATTACGAGAATTTCTGAAGCCTTATGCGCCTCGCCTCATCTATACGCTTTTGCCAGTATCTGTCCGCGTTGTCGGTGACAACAAGCCACAGCACCGAGACCAGCAACACTAACGACTCCATGTCCTCCATGTTTATTGTTTACTATTCGGGTCGTGAGACTACCGCTTAAAAGCTCACTGAATCAGTGACATACAGAGCATCGTGGACGAGTTCGCGGAGCGCAAGGCTCGCCGTATGCCCTTCAAATAATGCGCGCAGTAGGCTATTGATGTTTTATTATGAGCCATGTACAGTATGTCGCCGAATGTTTTTTTGTTTGAGTTACATGTTCGTTTGAAGGACTTAATGTACAAAATAACATAGTTGCACCCCGGAGTGTTGAAACTGGTAAACACAGTGCATTCAGTGAGGTTTGCACCGCCCTCCTTTTATTTCGGACTCTTCCTGTCAGCGTTGCAACCTCTGAGCGCTCATTCGTATGCCCTTCAAATAATGTGCGCAGTATAGGCTATTGATGTTTTATTATGAGCCATGTACAGTATCCTAATGTTTTTTGTTTCTGAATTACATGTTCGTTTGAAGGACTTGATGTACTAAATAACATAGTTGCACCCGGTAGTGTTGAAATTGGTAAACACCGCAGTTGCGGACATTTTGTAGCCTAAAACGATGTTATGATAAGCTTTAATAAAGGGCCCGGTCATTTGCCCCGCCCCCGGCCCGGCTCTGACTTGTTCCGCCACTGTCACTGATGTCACTGTTTGCGCTGCTTAACGACATCACGTGACGTCCACCCACTTTCGCTAACTCCACCCAATGTGTCCACCCACTTCCAGCCAGCACGGTTCAGCGCGGTTGTAGTCGAAATGCAACTCCAACAGCCCCGCTCAGCTCGACTCAGCTCGACTCGGCACGGCACGACTCAGCCGCGTTTGTAGTGGAAAAGCGGCAATAGTTCGTTTGGTCAACGGCAGGCGTCGCTTATCCGCGCGATCTTCACGAGACTTGTGCGAGACTTCGAAACGTGACGCGTCAGCCAGGTGTCAGTGCCGCCATTTTGAAAACTGTTTTCCAAACGAAGTATTGCACAAAAACGAGTTTAAATGACGATTACTGCCTACTTTTTTCAAACTTTCCTGATTGCTATCAAAACAAACAAAACTTCCGGTTTGATTACGTCAGCATTCGAAAGAGGGCGCGCGTGTCTTTTGACAGCGTTGGCAGATGTTGGTCGCGTTGATTTCCGCTGTACATTTTACTTCCGTCCTATGACGTCTCGCACAGGTCTCAACGAATCTCGTTTACGGCCGTCGCTTTGACATATGGACTGATATATTACAGAGCATATTTCAAACACTCAGAACTTGCTATAGCAGCGACAAAATAGCGATCAAAAATGCATTCCGATATTTAATAAAATGAGATAAATAGAATTTTGATGATAAAAAAAATAAATAAATAAAATTGCCTTCGGTTCTCCTTTAAGTTGAGGAATGTTTGGTTTGATGTGATATGAGCATTTGACATTGGTGCATATCTGGAATTATTCTATCCACATTCACTGGATACGAGCAATCACGCGCTCTGATTGGCTACTCTACCACTAGGCTATCAGCTCATATACCATGAGTAGAGAAAAACAAAATGGCGGACGGAGCATGTTTTTGAACCAACTGAGGACGAGATAAAAACTCTACTCGAAAACAAAGCCCCAAAAATCATCAAGTACTTAAAAGAAACAGAAATAGCTAAAATAATAGATTTTTGTTTGTTTCCCCCACAATAGCCCCATTCCACACTCCAGCCCAGTCGGTGGCGATAATGCACCTATAAGTTGGTTTGCCAAACGCCAAAAAAAGCCTGAAGAAGAAAACCCAAAAAATACAAAAAAAAAAGCAACAAAATATGGAAAGTATTTGATAGTAAGAACATTTTTTTTCAAGAATTACCATTATCGCATTTTCCACAAATTGCTCCTGTCGTTTCGCCGGTTTGTTCACATTCTAAGCGGAAATTATTTTGTCGGAAGTTTTTATTTATCAAATTTGCAAAAAAAAAAAATCACAAAAACAATGTTCTGTTTCTCAAAATCCAGTGAATGTGGATAGAATAAAACAGTTATTCCACTCAATCTCATCATACATGGCTTATAGCCAACTATCAGCTCATGTACGACTCGATTTCATGGAACACCTGTTCAATAAAGATATCAGATTATATTAAAGACTCAACTAAAAATGGTTTCAGGGAAATATAGTGCCTGCTTTTTCTCAATTTATCATATCCATGATACATTTATGGCGCATGCAGTATTTATAGAAGACGACGAAGCATTTTATTTGTCACAAGTACACTCAGTGCACACACACACACACACAACCCCGATTCCAATAAAGTTGGGACAAAGTACAAATTGTAAATAAAAACAGAATGCAAAAATTTACAAATCTCAAAAACTGATATTGTATTCACAATAGAACATAGACAACATATCAAATGTCGAAAGTGAGACATTTTGAAATTTCATGCCAAATATTGGCTCATTTGAAATTTCATGACAGCAACACATCTCAAAAAAGTCGGGACAGGGGCAATAAGAGGCTGGAAAAGTTAAAGGTACAAAAAAGGAACAGCTGGAGGACCAAATTGCAACTCATTAGGTCAATTGGCAATAGGTCATTAACACGACTGGGTATAAAAAGAGCATCTTGGAGTGGCAGCGGCTCTCAGAAGTAAAGATGAGAGGAGGATCACCAATCCCCCTAATTCTGCGCCGATAAATAGTGGAGCAATATCAGAAAGGAGTTCGACAGTGTAAAATTGCAAAGAGTTTGAACATATCATCATCTACAGTGCATAATATCATCAAAAGATTCAGAGAATCTGGAAGAATCTCTGTGCGTAAGGGTCAAGGCCGGAAAACCATACTGGGTGACCGTGATCTTCGGGCCCTTAGACGGCACTGCATCACATACAGGCATGCTTCTGTATTGGAAATCACAAAATGGGCTCAGGAATATTTCCAGAGAACATTATCTGTGAACACAATTCACCGTGCCATCCGCCGTTGCCAGCTAAAACTCTATAGTTCAAAGAAGAAGCCGTATCTAAACATGATCCAGAAGCGCAGACGTCTTCTCTGGGCCAAGGCTCATTTAAAATGGACTGTGGCAAAGTGGAAAACTGTTCTGTGGTCAGACGAATCAAAATTTGAAGTTCTTTATGGAAATCAGGGACGCCGTGTCATTCGGACTAAAGAGGAGAAGGACGACCCAAGTTGTTATCAGCGCTCAGTTCAGAAGCCTGCATCTCTGATGGTATGGGGTTGCATTAGTGCGTGTGGCATGGGCAGCTTACACATCTGGAAAGACACCATCAATGCTGAAAGGTATATCCAGGTTCTAGAGCAACATATGCTCCCATCCAGACGACGTCTCTTTCAGGGAAGACCTTGCATTTTCCAACATGACAATGCCAAACCACATACTGCATCAATTACAGCATCATGGCTGCGTAGAAGAAGGGTCCGGGTACTGAACTGGCCAGCCTGCAGTCCAGATCTTTCACCCATAGAAAACATTTGGCGCATCATAAAACGGAAGATACGACAAAAAAGACCTAAGACAGTTGAGCAACTAGAATCCTACATTAGACAAGAATGGGTTAACATTCCTATCCCTAAACTTGAGCAACTTGTCTCCTCAGTCCCCAGACGTTTACAGACTGTTGTAAAGAGAAAAGGGGATGTCTCACAGTGGTAAACATGGCCTTGTCCCAACTTTTTTGAGATGTGGTGTTGTCATGAAATTTAAAAATCACCTAATTGTTCTCTTTAAATGATACATTTTCTCAGTTTAAACATTTGATATGTCATCTATGTTCTATTCTGAATAAAATATGGAATTTTGAAACTTCCACATCATTGCATTCCGTTTTTATTTACAATTTGTACTTTGTCCCAACTTTTTTGGAATCGGGGTTGTATATATATATATATATATATATATATATATATATATATACACACACATATATATATATATATATATATATAGCCAGGGCAGTGGGTAGCTATACTACAGAACCCGGGGAGCAGTTGGGGGTTCGGTGCCTTGCTCAAGAGCACTTCAGCCATCATACAGAAAGAGGAGAAAGTGTTATTCCGCAGATTTTTCCTGCCGGGAATCGAACTGGCGACCCTTTGGACCCAAAGCAGCTTCTCTAACCTACAGGCCATAGCTGCTTTCTAGCCAACAGTTTCAGGTAAACTCACGTAAACATACTTTAGACAGCAGTTCCGCTCCCTTTTTTCCATTTCTTCCTCCTCAGAAATCCAGACTGACTGTCTCGCTGTATCTAACAGCCAGGTCATGAGTTCCCTAAAAGGAAGAAAGTTTGAGGAATGTTCACGCTGGATCGTCTAATTAACGTATCTACGCACTGGAATTATCTCAAGAACTTTTAGACTGATCTTATGAGACGGTGACTCACCTGACCTGTCTGATCCGATAATCACACGAAAGCATTTCATTAGCAATCGAGAGGTGGAGCCGAAGCATCGGGAGCTTTAACTGGAAGTCGTCTTCCAAAACCTGCAACACGTACTGAAGCAGCAGACAGCGCACTTCACTGTGGAGCCTCCTCGCCTTGTCCTTCCACAAAACAACATTCGAAGAGTAAGAAATGCAGAAAGAAAATGAAGATGAAACCATTACACGGTAGCACTGATGTATCTCCTACCTGTTCAGTCATCACGGACAATAACAACTCCCAGTCCCATGGGATCGTCGATTTGTCTGCAGGATGGTATCTGGATGAGAAGTTTTCTCGATTTAGTGGACAATGACTTTTCTTTACAACATTCTGACAGATTAACTATGCTGCCATTTCCTTTTCTTCAAACAAGCCATTGTATTAAAGTAAAAGCTAGACTACTTTTCAGATTTTTCAAGTGTAGGTTTATAAAAAGAATTTTCCCAACACCAAATTCTAATTATTTTTCTTTAGTGGACTGAAAGCTACTGAATTCAAATCACAGACTTCCAATTTTATTTATTTGCTTTTCTAAAATAGAACAAATTAATGAATTTATCTATACATGGCCCTAAATTCTCCGCTATTTTTTCCTGCTTCACCATGACCCAATTCTAGATACTACATCATGCATGACATGGTGGGCTTTCCCTGTTCACGCAAGGCATTGTGGGATAAACTTGAAACAGGAGAGAAAAATGGAGGACGTGAGTGTGCGAATGAAACGTGAAAGACCGACTACAGTAAAGGAAAGAAGCGAGAAGAAAAGGCGTTATGTTATATACGAAAGAAAGGAAACGCAGGACCAAACTAATAAATAAATATCGGCGCTCAGCGAGCACCTCGGTGTGATCAGCTGTTCGTTTAGCGACAGAATGATGGAACTGTCAGTGCACGCTCAAAGGTAAACCTGTAGATGGCAGTAATGCAACACTGTGGATGCCAGCTGCTGTAAAACCCAAAAGAAGAAGGTAAACCTGCGCATACACACACACGGACTTCCTCTGTCTGCTTGACTGCGCGAAGCGAGCGATTTCATGCACATTATTTGCTTTAATACCCTCAAATTAAATAACTTCCCAGCCACAGAATGGCCTGATATTTTGTGAGATATTACAGAAATAAACATCTTTCACGATGACCACATTTCAGACGGAACTAAATTTCACCGATTTTATGAAATCGAAAGGCCGTCTAGCTTTAAAATATTAATCATCTAATCTCATGTTGCAGAACCTCAACTCGATTTAATGTAGCCTTTATAATGGAGAAAAAAATAATAATAAGCTACAATGCAAATCCAGATGCATAGTGCTATTAAAAAGTATTTGCTCCCCACCTGCTTTGCAAGGAACAAATCACTTCAGGGTGTGCTCATCTCATCTCATTATCTGTAGCCGCTTTATCCTGTTCTACAGGGTCGCAGGCGAGCTGGAGCCTATCCCAGCTGACTACGGGCGAAAGGCGGGGTACACCCTGGACAAGTCGCCAGGTCATCACAGGGCTGACACATAGACACAGACAACCATTCACACTCACATTCACACCTACGGTCAATTTAGAGTCACCAGTTAACCTAACCTGCATGTCTTTGGACTGTGGGGGAAACCGGAGCACCCGGAGGAAACCCACGCGGACACGGGGAGAACATGCAAACTCCGCACAGAAAGGCCCTCGCCGGCCACGGGGCTTGAACCCGGACCTTCTTGCTGTGAGGCGACAGCGCTAACCACTACACCACCGTGCCGTCAGGGTGTGCTGTTATCGGAAAATAATCAATCAATCAATCAATCAATCAATCATGAGGTCTTATGTGGCCTGATGCAAAACAGAGTTACTTTTACCCACCCAAAGTGGATTATTTTTTATTTTGACAAAATAAAAAACTGAATGAACACCACCTGGAACAGCTTTATATTTTATAATCTCAAGTCACAAGTTTACACTTTATAAATACACAGCACTAAACACATCTTGGAGTTATTTCTTTTGTCATTTACATAAAATGGTTCCCCCTTTTTTCTTTCATTCAAATCCTCAATAAGGTGAAATGACGATCGAATACAAACAGTATTCAATCAATATTCACTGATCTGCATCAATGGTCTAGAAAACAGGGCGCCAAAACTTTAAAAAAAAAAAAAAAAAAAAAAAAACACTAGCGCTTGTATTTGAGTATTTCGATACATCGTAGGCCTTTTAAGATTTTCTCCAGTACTTTCTCTACCTCTTGGAGCACCACAACTATGGAATCAATTTTGTGCCAAAATGTTCATACAATACTTTTGAAATATCAAACAAAAACGACAAATCAAAATACAAAAAAAAGTCAATTTTTTTAGACTGGCAAACAAATTATTCGTGTAATCGTGCAAAATATCAGTCTATTACCGTATTGGCTCGAATATAAGACGGTGTTTTTGTTGTAAAAAATAGCTCTTAAAAAGGGGGGTCGTCTTAAATTCGCGGACTAGACAAAATGCCGCCAAAAACGAAAGTGAGGACAGTGAGAGTGAGCAAAGTGAGGCTGAGGATCTCTGTGCTGAGTAGCTGTAATTTAGCAAACTACCCTTTCCATTGTTTCAGTTGTTTATTATTGTAAACCTTAATGTATTGTTTAATGCATTGTTTAAAGCATTTGCACTGTTCTGCAAATTTATTCCATGTACCCGTAGGCTATGGGAAGTTAATGCATTGACATTCTGAAGTTTATGAACTTTCAATCTAAACCTGACAAATTTGTTGAATTAATGCAATTTAAAATGTTTTAATTTGGCTTGTCTAGTAGCCTGCAGTTTAGCCTCTTTTTTTACTTCTATGAAAAGTGTTCACGGAAATGAGACTGAAATGACCTCTATTTAAATGTGAAAAACAAAAGCCTCTAATTTTAAACAGAATTTTGAAATAAATATGCTTTATATGAATGAACATTTGGTCTTCAAAAAACTTTTTCCCCAAAGATGAACTTGGAAAAGGGGGGGTCGTCTTACATTCAGGGTCGTCTTATATTCGGGCCAATACGGTACTCTTCAGAAACCTTTTATTTTTGTTCCGCGTCTTTCTCAGTTTTGTTTGGCGTAATTTATTTTGGTTGCGATTCCAGCTTTCTCGTTTGCGCTCCCTGACTTTTTGCTTGCAGTTTTGGCACAAACTTGACGTGTGGGTGGGCTGTCCAGGAATGCATTCCCATTGGCTAACTTGTGTTTGACTGACAGCTCCGCTCAGCCATTCCCTACTCGGATTCTGGCGGACTGTTTGACGAGTGACCGATCCATTGACGGTAAACAAGGATCGAGTGGACTTCAGTGGCGACTAGGATATTGAATTAATTCAACAAAGTACAAGTACGGGACAAATGTGTTGTACGTGTTGCAGTAGTACACAAGTCCACTCGATCCTTGTTTACCGTCAATGGATCGGTCACTCGTCAAACAGTCCGCCAAAATCCGAGTAGGAAATGGCCGCAACAGCCTCCGGGGGAATCGCTGAGCGTAGCACAAGTTAGCCAATGGGAATGCATTCCTGGACAGCCCACCCACACGTCAAGTTTGTGCCAAAACTGCAAGCAAAAAGTCAGGGAGCGCAAACGAGAAAGCTGGAATCGCAACCAAAATAAATTACGCCAAGCAAAACTGAGAAAGACGCGGAACAAAAATAAAAGGTTTCTGAAGAGTAATAGACTGATATTTTGCACGATTACACGAATAATTTGTTGGCCAGTCTAAAAAAATTGACTTTTTTTTGTATTTTGATTTGTCGTTTTTGTTTGATATTTCAAAAGTATTGTATGAACATTTTGGCACAAAATTGATTCCATACACAACCACCATAAAAACTCCAATGTGTTACCACCAAGCTAAGGTAAAAACGAGCCATGCTTTAGGTCAAACACGCGTCTCATAGCCTACAAGCGCGAGAGAAAAGCCGATACCTTTGCTTGATACCTTCGATTTAATCCGTCGTATTAGCGTACAGTGAAAATATTACAGCGGAACGATTATATCGTAACGATGGTGATCACCATGAGCTTTTCACTCACTTCTGCGTCCTCATCAGCAGGTTGTAGGCTTCCAGTGCCACCACTGGAGTGCACTGCGGCTCCAGCAGGATCCGTCTCAGGAGGTGAGCGGTGATATCAGCAGGAGGGTAATAACACGGCTGGATGAGGTCGGAGAGAAGCTGCAAAGTGCCCTCGGTGTAATTCTCTTCGATGGTGCTGTAGACCAGACTCAGGCTCTGCCTGCACAGAGGCTCGGCCATGCCGAAGTCCTTACTGTCCTCGTCGGCAGCGTGCTGTTGGAGAGAAGACGTGGAGTAGATTAGACTGGTCTGATCCAGCTGCTCCTATAACTATTAGACATATCCAGCCTGAAAAACAATCAAGTGTCTCCACCGCTTGAACAACCAGTAAGGATGAGGTCCAGCTCCACCTCGTGGACTTTTTGCTCTGCTTCAGGGACTACTTGAAGAATTTGGGTGAAAGACACCACAAATAATATCAGCAGGTACGTTAACAGCTTTCAGATTTATTACCTCGCCCGCGACGGAGTAAGCGGGGTGAGGTATTGCAATCAGTGCGGTTTGTTTGTGTGGGTGTCTATCATTTTAACGGGGTGCGGACACTTTTTATATCCACCGTACATGTTGATAATGGTAATATTTCTCAATCATCAGCTGTCAGGTTATAGTCCTATGAAAACCTTGAGTTTGACCCTTCACAGTCAGTCAAGGTCGAAGATCATGGCGCCAAATGAAAGCCCATATGGCACTTCCTATAAGTTGATAAAGATAAACATCTGTCTACCATCAACCGTATTCAAGTTACAGCCCTCTGAAAATCCATGACTTTGAGTTTGACCTTTCAAGGTCACTCAAGGTCAAAGATCATGGTGCCAAAGAAAAGCCCATATGGAGCACTTGCATGTGACGTCACAGCCGATCCAGATTGTGACAGACGCCATCTTGTCGGTCAAACGCCATTTCCGCCTTCTACTTCTACCTTTTCTTCTGGAAAACCCTACTATATACAATTCTACTACAACGGCTGCGGCTACAAGCTCTCCCTACCTGTGCACGTTTTTTGTGTTTTTTGTGTGTATTTTTGCGTGTTGTTCGTCTGTACCGGACTTCAATATCCACTACAACCGTATGGACTTACTGGACATTGGTTTCCAGCAGAAAATGACGGTTTGTAGTGATTTCCATCGCATGCACAACATTCCGGACGAGATAGCGAGACCAGCGGGGTCTCCGTGGATTGTTATCGGAAGCAAAGCGAAGGAGGCGGCGCCGGGAGCGGAAGCAAAAGCGAGGCTGTAGAGCCGGCCTGTTGACTAAGCTCAGAAAACAGCCACTCAAATCTCCACTGCCAAGCCTCTACCTCTCCAACGCCAGATCCATGGTAAACAAGACGGACGATTTGGAATTACAGCTGGAATCACCTTATTCTATTCTATAATCGGCTGGTCAGTGCTATACTCAATACTTAAGTGACTTACCCGTCCAATGAGGATTGTTATTTTCTTGTTTACAAGATGCCACGTCTGAGTCGCTGACAAATCCTGAATTTCTGTAAAGATAACTGTCCAGAGATTTATAAGCACGCAGTGCTTCACCACTGAACAGCGAGGGAAAGTTAATGAGGTAATCATACACGTCCGGGTATTCCGCTGGCAGTTCAACATCCACTGACACGGTCGTGAAAACTCCGTCCGGAAAGCCATAAGGGTCACTAATCTGTAGATCGTTTATTTTAGACATATATCTAATTATCTGTTCATTAGAAAAATGAGCCGTGTAGTCCGTCAGTTGAAATTGATCCATTCTGTACACGAGTGCAGCAGTATTCAGCTGTTTTTTTTTACCGACAAGATGGCGGCTGTGTACTTTCCGGTCACGTGACTGCAAGATCTCTATAGGAGTTCCTATATGCTCATAATAGTAAACATCTGTCTATCAGCAACTGTTTTTGAGTTATAATGGAAAATGTGTTATTTTGACCGATGACCTTGACCCCCCCTCAATCTTTAACCCTCAACCGCTATGGAGACTGTTCAAGCTACCCCATCAAGCAGCATATGATTAGAAGCAGAATTGAAAGATGCACGCTTTGGTTTGAAGTCAAAATGATGAATTTGAAGAAAGTTATCACAAAAAAAAAAAAAAACAACATGATTTTGACCTTGACCCGATCACACCCAAAATTTAATCAGGTAATCTATGGAAGTCAATTGGTGCAACTGTCTAGACACTAGATTATTAACGGACAGACACAAACAAACCGCACTGATTACAAGACCTCGCCCGCGACGGAGTAAGATAAGAACTGAAAATGATCAGAACTGAAATCCTTTGAGAACTGCGGGACGGAGGAGATAGGATCCAACTGAAAATAAACAAAGGTGTAAACAAATTGTTTAATCAACAAACAAATGATCAAGTTTTGTTCTACGAAGAAAGCTCGACCTAAAACATTGATCAGAGCTGAAATCCAGAGATGCCAACCTTTTGTGAAATCAATGTGTAGTGACACATGCATACAAGCGGAGCGCCCGCAGGGTGCATAGCGAGTCCAATCCAGCTGGGGGTTCGGGGGGGCGCTGTAAGCCCCCCGAGAAAATTTTGGAAATGGGTGCTTTTTTAGGGCCATTCTGAGTGAATACAGGTGACTAACACTACGTTCAGACTGCAACCTGAAACGACCCATATCCGATTTGTTGCGAAATCCGATTTTTTTGTTAGGCCGTTCACATTACCAATTATATGAGACTTGTATGCGATCTCCAATATGAACGGAAAACGACCCAAGTGTCCCGCATGCGCAAATTGACACGTAATAAGCACATCTACGTAATACGTAAACCAAAAAAAAGCGCACTCTTCAAGTTTGCAAGTAAAGCATGGAGATGAGGCGAGGCCTGGCGATGCGGTTTTTGTGGCGGCGGCGGAACTCACACAATAATCTGATTAATGTGGGCAGCAGACTAATGAGACCGAAGGTGTCAAATTACTGGAAATTTCCAGAACAATCTTATAATCTTGTAATACAGGATGGTTTAAGTTATAAATCAGTTATAGAAACTGCTTTATTTAATCAGGCTAACAGATCAACATCCAGGTCCCTACCAAATCCACCATTAGCTTGATCAATTCTATAAAAGTCTATTTAAATTCTGAAAACTGTACAAATGTTGTTGTTTTCCACCAAAGAGGCGGGATTAGCCAACGCAGAATAGTGACGTTTGTCTCTTGTTGAGGACGTGTAGGTCACATGAATGTGACCGGTCCGGTCAGACTGCAGTCGCATGTGAAAATAACGGACATGCATCGGAATTAGGACCACATATCCAAGCGGCCTGGGTCGCATGTGAAAAAAAAAAAAAAACCGGATCTGTGTCGTTCAGATTGTCAATAACAAATCAGATACAGGTCGCATATGGGCAAAAAAAATCGGATATGGGTCGTTTCAGGGTGCAGTCTGAACGTAGTCTAAAATGAACTGGGACATGTTGGTTTTGGGGGGAGAAAACTGTTGATTTTTTTTTTCAATTATCTGAAAAATAAAACCAAACCACAATCACTCATGATTTTCTCATGAGTGATACTCATAACTCACCACATTCACACGAAGTAAAGACTTCTCTGGTAATTTGTATACAATCAACTTTCAAACAGTGTATAGACCCCTTCGCAGTAAACGTCATTCATACGCAAGAGGAAATTGCGCGCGCAGCCTGGACCCAAAAAAGACTCAGCGATGGTAGAGACGAGAAGAAATATTTGGAAGAAATGCCTAGTTGTTGTGTTTTCGGGTGTCAGAATCGTAGCAGTGATGGGGTTAAAATGTACAGAATTCCAGCAGGATCTCACCCATTCCAAAAAAAATCGCGACGTCTATGGCTACAAGCCATCAAACGTGTAGACTGGGATGAAAGCGCCATCAAAAATGCACGGGTTTGCAGCGCCCACTTCATCACAGGTAAGATCAGGCTATTTATTAAATCTTTCTTTTTTATTCTTTCTAGTCTTCGTTTATTGATGTAGCAAAATACTTTGGTAACGTTTGTCTGATTAGCTGGGTCATAGTTACACAATGTAATGAATATTGTTAGCATGTTAACTTAGCTTTGCATGCAGTTTTGTTTGTAGGAGAGGTCTCGCTTGACTCAAGCAGTCCAGATTTTGTGCCATCATTATTTGTGTATGCCGAAAATCACAATTTTAAAGCAAGGATGGAAAGGTAAAATTGTGTGCCCTCACTCTAAATGCCAACTTACGTTGACTGCTCTAACCTAGCTCCCGCCCCGTTCAGTTTCATTTCTGCTCTCTGCCTCTCACTTTTTACGCAGCTCTGATTTCTCTTAGACCATGTTCAGACTGCACTCTGAAACGACCCATATCCGATTTTTTTGCCCATATGCGACCTGTATCCGATTTGTTATTGACAATCTGAACGACACAGATCCGATTTTTTTCACATGCAACCCAGGCCACTTGGATATGTGGTCCTAATTCCGATGCATATCCGTTATTTTCACATGCGACTGCAGTCTGACCGGACAGGTCGCATTCATGCGACCTACACATCATCAACAAGAGACAAACGTCACTATTCTGCGTTGGCTAATCCCGCCTCTTTGGTGGAAAACAACAACAACATTTGTACAGTTTTCAGAATTTAAATAGACTTTTATAGAATTGATCAAGCTAATGGTGGATTTGGTAGGGACCTGGATGTTGATCTGTTAGCCTGATTAAATAAAACAGTTTATAACTTAAACCATCCTGTATTACAAGATTATAAGATTGTTCTGGAAATTTCCAGTAATTTGACACCTTCGGTCTCATTAGTCTGCTGCCCACATTAATCAGATTATTGTGCGAGTTCTGCTGCCGCCACAAAAACCACATCGCCAGGTCTCGCCTCATCTCCATGCTTTACTTGCAAACTTGAAGAGTGCACTTTTTTTTGGTTTACGTATTACGTAGATGTGCTTATTACGTGTCAATTTGCGCATGCGGGACACTTTTGGGTCGTTTTCCGTTCATATTGGAGATAGCATACAAGGAATGCATTCCCATTGGGTAACTTGTGTTTGACTGACAGCTACGCTCAGCCATTCCCTACTCGGATTCTGGCGGACTGTTTGACGAGTGGCCGATCCATTGACGGTAAACAAGGATCGAGTGGACTTCAGTGGCGACTATGATATTGAATTAATTCAACAAAGTGTAAATTCAGTATCATAGTCGCCACTGAAGTCCACTCCATCCTTATTTACCGTCAATGGATCGGTCACTCTTCAAACAGTCCGCCAGAATCCGAGTAGGGAATGGCTGAGCGGAGCTGTCAGTCAAACACAAGTTAGCCAATGGGAATGCATTCCTGGACAGCCCACCCACACGTCAAGTTTGTGCCAAAACTGCAAGCAAAAAGTCAGGGAGCGCAAACGAGAAAGCTGGAATCGCAACCAAAATAAATTACGCCAAACAAAACTGAGAAAGACACGGAACAAAAATAAAAGGTTTCTGAAGAGTAATAGACTGATATTTTGCACGATTACACGAATAATTTGTTTGCCAGGCTAAAAAAATTGACTTTTTTTGTATTTTGATTTGTCGTTTTTGTTTGATATTTCAAAAGTATTGTATGAACATTTTGGCACAAAATTGATTCCATACAGTGGTGGCTACACAAACACTCAGCGAACATTTCTCCGTGTATGAAAATACACTCCAACCACTCAGTTTGGTTTCATTTACAACCAACGGTGTCTTTTGATCCCAGCACGCAATTAAACGAGAGAAGACTGGTTTACCAGAGACAAAATAAGCGTCATCTCTGCTTCTGTTCCCTCTGACGGCCCCGAAACGCTACTGCCTCTGCCGAGTGCGCGCGCACTCTGAACTGAATCAGCTCTGCGCATGCGCCGTGCGGCACAAAAAAAAATGGCAGCCACCATGAAGGAAGGCGATCCGGAGTTTTCAAACATTTTAAGTGTGAAATCGCAAAATGGTATTCTAGCGAACAACAAAATAGTAAAGATTCAGAAAAACAAAATCATTCAGTGATCATTTTAATAGTGTGATTTCATCTGAACTAGGCCTAACGCTCGATTTCGAACTATAAAAAGCCTGTGTATCGGACATTTTAAGTACCTTTGTAAAAGTTTTGCAAATGTTGCAGTCAGCATTTAAAATGCTAACTTAAAGTTCTTGTACAAGTTTCAGGGTGTATTCAGACCAGGATAGTTCGATAGTTCACTTGCTTTGGTCCGAACCAATTATTTTTTTATTTTTTCATTTTGGTGCGGTTTGCTTTCACACTGTACATTTTAGTAAGCGGACCAAAATCTGTCAACAAAGCCACGCGCCCTGAGGTCATTCAGCTATTGGTCAGAGACGACACGCGCACAAAGCGTTAAGTTCAAAAGTAGTCATGGAGGCTTTCCGTGCTGTTATTCTTTTTAATGTCATCAAAGCTATATGTTTTTTCCAGTTTTTACTGTTTTCACAATTGTGCGATTACTATGCTGTTGTACAAGTAATTTATCAACAACGACTTCAAAGGGCAAGGCGGCTACGGAGGATAGCGCTGATGAGCGCACATCATGTTGCGACAGTTCTGGCTCTTCACGCAATAGATGAATTTCTTTTTTGCGTCGCTAGTACCGCCACTTTTTGAAAGAATGTCCCTGATTTTAATGTAGGTCTGACGGAGTTTCTTCACTTTTAGCCGACATTGTTCTGGGGAGCGCGTGAACCCCTTCTCCTTCATTTTCTCACTGAATACAGCAAACACGTCGGCATCTTTGTGTGTTCTCTCCAAAAGCTCAGATATGTGGACATCTGCCCAGATATCCACAACAGGGCTGTAACGATACACCCAACTCACGATTCGATTCGTATCGCGATTTTTGACCCACGATTCGATACGCCCACGATTTTTTTTTTTAATGTTTTTTTAAAGTAGTAAATTTGACTTATTAACATTTACTTACTTACATTAACTATTTAATAACAAATAATTCAGACCACTGCAGAGAATGAGTAATATGTATGCAAAAATGAACAAATGTATATCCAAAGATTGTTTTATTTCTCAAAATAATACTGTTGAGCCGGAAGCTCTGTTTTTTTCGGTTCTGAAAAAGTCATTTTTCCAAATCGTGTAAATCCGTTAAGATTTTTTTTTGGGGGGGGGGGGGGGGGGGGGGCTCTCTCACTGTCTCACTCTCATAGGGCCAATGATTTTCTGTGATCGCGGAAAACAGATGGAAATTACGGAATTTTTATGGTGAAACATTGCTCGCGTGTCAAAATGTAACTGCCGCAGAAGGCTTCCGCCCAAGCAGACATGCCTTCAGTGTTGCCAGATATTGCTAACGTTTTCCACCCCAAAATATGTTCAAAACCAGCCAAAAAGCACCTAAACCTGCCCAATCTGGCAACACTGCATGCCTTTCCGGTCAAGTGATTGTGATTGGCTTGTGGCACACCTAGCCAGCCAATGAGCTGCTTGTTTACAGAGTCGCTCCCCGCGTCGCAACCAGAATGGCGACCGCTTAAAAGAAATGAATGCTCTGCCAGTGGCGAGTGTGGACGTTGCGTGACTCGCAGAAGATTGTCGCAGGTCGGCAAACAAACGACTTACTAATAGATATAAAAAAATAAAAGTAATTTAAGTAAGTTTAAAATGTAATTTAAATAAAAAGTAAAGTATTCATAAATTGAAGTTTGGAAGCGCCTCTGTTTTTGGGCTGAGGAGAAGTTTGAAAGGGTGTACCGCGATTCTGCCTTCTTGTATCGCGATACGGATCGTGGCTCTGCGTATCGCGATTTCAATACGCATATCGTTACAGCCCTAATCCACAAGGGTACGCGTTTCTTCCTCGGCCCACGTTTGCCCCCTACTCATTTTTTGTACTCTGTAGTCTAGCCTACCACTGGTCTGAATGACTGAACGACTGTTGTAAGGTTCCCTTGACAACCGAAACAGTGTTTGCACTTTGCGGTGGAGTGTCAAGACTCTGTTTCCCATAATGCTCGACAAACGATGGAAGCTCCCGAGGTACAAAAAAGCAAAACTGTCGGATTAGGTCCGGTCTGCTTTCACACCTCCAAAAGGTCCGCACCAGGGTTCCTTTGGTCCGGACCGAATCCGACCTTGCAGCTCGGTCTCGGTCCGCTTGTTTGGTCCGGACCAGAGTTCGGTGGTTTGTATTCAGACCAACCCAAAAGGTCCGGACCAAGGGAAATTTGGTTCATTTAGTCATTTGGTCCGGACCAAACAACGTAGGTGTGAATACGCCATCAGTTGATTAAACCGTCATATTTTATTAAATGTGTCTGCTTTTGTTATAAAAAAGTACTGAAAGAAAAAGCAAACACAGCATTGCAATTTCTTATCCATCCATATATATATATAAAAAATCCCTCCCTCCCGACTGAAAATTTTTTTGCTCGCCCGGTGGACAGGAAACGGATTTTTTTTTTTTAAGGATGGCCTTATGCATAAAAACAAAGAGAATTCAGCAACGGAGATGTTTACCATGCTTTGATCTCGTCCCCCTAATAAATGTTTCAGCTTTTTGAACTGCACCAGAGAAACCTCCTGTCCTCCCTCTGTGTGACCTTCAGAGAGATCTGCGCGACCTTCAGAGAGATCTGCGCCGTCACCGTCCACACCGCTCGCCTGTAACACTGAACCAGAAGAGTCTTTAGTACCAAACGCCAGGTGAGAAGGTGGACTGAGAGTGCGAGAGGACTTCACAGGACTGACAGGTGGACTGTCCATGTCCAGATCGGATCCCGTTTCTGCAGAATCGCTGGCGAGGAGCTCTGTGGACGTCGGACTGACGGGGACGGGTGCTCGGTCTGAAGCAGGTCGTGTCTGAGGGGCTATCTGTGACTGGGTCTGTGGATAAAGTGATGAGGCGTGTGTGTGCGCGTTTTCTGGCAGTTCCATCCTTCTATCGACCTCAAACAGGGACTCGGGTTGATCAAAGCCGCCCGTTGGGTCTTTGGTATCATCGTATAAAATAAGGGATTCGTCGGAGAACACGGGCGCGTCGATTTCGCTCGGGCAGAAGTACGGGCTGCCGAGGCTGAACGGCGAGAGCACTTTGTTCAGCCAGCTGTGCGGCGAATCCAACCTCTCGTCATGCTCGGGGTGTTTTTCAGCAGGTAGCGACGTCGATGTTTGCTCTGTGTGATTAGTGTTCTGGGCTTCGAAAACCTCCGGGAGTCCAATCGAAGGCTCGAAGGCGAGTGAAGAAGTATCTTTCGGACTTGAATGGTGAGAACCGTTTCTGAACCTCGGCGTGCTGCCGTCCTGTAAACGCGAGTGAATCCCATTGTATTGGTTCATACAAGAGTTTTCTTGAGCGCATGACACAGGAACAGGAGACTGAGAGCCAGTCCCGTCGCCCGAGTCCAAACAAATGACATCTTTCTCAAGATTCGCGGTGTACGACGAGCGGCGAACTTTTCCACACGATTTGGCTGTGAAGCTGACGCACGAGTCAGAGACGTTATTCAGATCTATGATTTCTATCGTGGAACACGGCAGCTTCTTTAGTCTTTGGGAGGATCTTGGTCTGGCTGATGAAAAGTGGTGCTCTGTGATATCGATAAGAACCTGTGAGAAACACACAAAAAAAAAAATACATATATCATCATCAGGATGGAAATGGAAAGTAGAAATCACTCACGGTGTCTGGAGCTTTATCAACTGTTCAGTGTGTGTTTTTTTTTTTTTTTTTTTTAACAGTGTAAAAGGCAACACCGCTACTTTATTTCATACAGTACCAACCTCGTGTTTTAGCTCAGAATTTCACTTGTGTACTCATTTCTGTGACCACGAAAGCGCAAACACTTTCAGTCAACTTATCTTTCCATGACGCTCACTCTGAAAGCACTGCATGGTGATGAACCTTCATGTTTTTCTGTCCTTCCAGACAAACAACCTGAAGCACGAATTCTCAATCTTTCGAAAACTTAGAGGAACTGAAGGCAAGTTTTTTTATTATCAAAATTCTATTTCTCATTTTATTAAATATCGGAACGCATTTTTGATCGCTATTTTGTCACTGCTGTAGCAAGTTATGAGTGTTTGAAATATGCTGTAATATATCAGTCCCGTAGGTCACGTTAAGGCCTCTGCATGCTCTTGTGACAAGGCTTTCGCAGATAGCTTTTCGCAGATAGTTGTAATTTATTGTTGAGCGGGGAGTAATAGGCGTGCGCGATGTTATTCACCGCCACAACGCAAGGGGGCGCGAAGTCGCTAGGAGTAGTTGGTGGGTGTGGTTAGTGGAGTGTTTATCCTCCGGTTACTTATAATGACTAGAACTGGAGTCGTATAGATGTACGTACTTCCTCAATCAACCGCTCTTCGTGCTGCTCCATCTTCGCTCGTGTTTTTAAAAATGCCGGTCGTGAAAACAAACCAAACCGGGAAAGTAGGGAAGCGGAAGTGCGTGTACAGCGGGTAGAGTGGACCAATCAGAGCCCTCTTGTCTGCGGCGCTGTCTGCGAGGCTTCTGCGGTGGTCACAATTTTTGGGAGGTGCACGCAGAGCGTCTGCGAAGGTGGAGGGGCTACGCAGACACTGTCTGCGACACCGTCTGCGAGCACTGGGTTGTCAGCATAAATTGGCCTTTAACCGACAATTGTCCGTCATTGACGGATTTTTTTTTTTTAGCTATGACAGAAAAATCTGAAGGCCGTTGGTCATTTTGACGGATGTTTACCGTTACCATTACCAATAACAGCCTAATAATAACAATAATAAAACATAATGAAACACACAATTGAAATGATTGGCAAGTTGTGGCAGAGTTTTCTTACATACAGTATACATAGTCTTCACTGCCGTCACTTTCAATCTGAGCCGATGTTGCGGCAGTCTTGATGTTCAGTGCATAGGCTGCTCATGTATACACTGCAGCCACTGCGCAAGGCTGTTCCGCCCATCGCGCTCCTGACCGCGCTACGACTTTTCTAACCACTAGCACAGTGAGATGGATTAATGTTTCCCTTCTCTGCAGAAGACACGTCATTTTTGCTATTAAAAAAAGAGATGCATTGGGTTGTTTGTGTCGTTTCCCTGCCTGTACAATAGCGCTCATTTAGGCTAGTTGTTTTCTTGTTTTTAAAATGAAACAAATGTCGATTTATTGTATTCTTCCCAGCAAGCTTAGGCCAAGTTTACATTAGACCGTATCTGTCTCGTTTTCTTCGCGGATGCACTGTCCGTTTACATTAAACCGCATGGAACCGCCGGGAAACGGGAATCCGCCAGCGTCCACATATTCAATCTAGATCGTGTCTGGTCCGGTGCTGTGTAAACATTGAGAATACGCGGATACGCTGTGCTGAGCTCTAGCTGGCGTCGTCATTGGACAACGTCACTGTGACATCCACCTTCCTGATTCGCTGGCGTTGGTCATGTGACGCGACTGCTGAAAAACGGGGAAGAAACTGAAAGCCCAGACATAACGTCTCCGGGACCTTCAGGATCCAAAGTGTCATCGCCTGTCAATGTGGTAAGTTATTTGTGATTATTAGGTTATGACTTATGATGCTATGTAGGGTTGGGCGGTATCCAAATTTTGATACCTTTAAACTGTCTCTGTGTTTTCCCAGGGTATACGGTATTACCGAGAAAAAAATAATATTTTGTTTCGGCCTACTGTGTAACGTGCGCCTATGCCTCAAATGTACTATTTAAAAGCAGCATAGCGAATTGTGTGCATTGTGGTATGGATTAAGCAGCAAAGCGAATTTTGTGCATTGATGAATGGATTAAGAGATATTTCAAAGCATCACGCAACTCTTCCTTCATCTTGAAAATAGCATTCAACTGTCGTTTACACATGTCTGCGTTGAAACGCCATTTGCAGCACTATTTCACCTACTCCATCAAAAAAAGTACACGATGAGCAGGATCATACCCTTTCAAGCATGGGAAATAAAAAAAAGAATCAACCAACACCCAAGTCCGTTTAGACTGCGCGATAAACCATATTCTTCAGCGCAAATGAGGCGAACCTAATTCAAATGCGTGATAGCTGCACAAGGCAAAATCATATGGGCCCACGTCATGCCATGGCGGGGAAATTAATAATCAAATGGCCTTACCTTGCTTAAAACGTTGTCTTGATCACATAACTCCTTACAATTATTCCACTTAAATCCATACGGTTTAACACACCCAACAAAGATAGCAAGCGCATTGCTAATTCCCACCAGAAACCGAACAGTTTACGCTACGATGTTTTCTTCCGTTTCTTCAGTAGATGACATTTCAAACGTTTATTACCCACATCCCAAATGTCATACGTTATATTATTTTACCTTGTTGTTACTCATGTAACCTACTCAAAACACAACTCATTGGAGAGATCTCGTGGAAGTGGAGTACCCCAGGCTATGGTGTGCCTTAGGGGACATATTAGATTTTTTTCGATTTTGCGCGGTCATTTACATTATTGCTGGCTCTTCCTTTTCGTTTGGTTTGAAACCAAAATACTGCCACACTGCCGATGTTGTATTTTTTTTTTTTTGCCACTAACTCGTTATCTTGACTTGCCATCTTTCAACCGCGGTCTCAGTCTCTTGCGAAGCTTTCTGTCAGACTCCAAATGTCACGCAGGGTTGCCATGGTAACGACATAAACAACCCTGCACGCGATGAGAACTTCTTTAGGAAATTGATAGAATTAGTGAAAATACGATCACACAGTTATTCGGGATGATCTTCAATTTATTATTTTATATTATGACCTCATGTACTCCATATTTATTTAGATATTATATATTTTTTTAAAATGACGGTAATGAGACCGATACCGTTGGTACTTTTGGATACCTCGGGATACCTTCTTACCATAATACCGCCCAACCCTAATGCTATGGTTAGGTAGGAACTACTGTGGATAGGGCTGGTCTGCAGGCAACGCTAGCAACTGAATGAACTTAATGAACACTGTTAGACACGTTATAAATACAACAGGAATGATGTGGATGATATTGACGGAAGATACCGTTCAACAGAATAAGTGAGTTTTCTTGGTGTCTTTCTAGTTCAGAAAGTTTAGTCAGTCAGCAGCACAACTAGGCTCGGACCTGGCACTGTGTTGATGTTGCTAACATTTGCACCCACGTTTCAGCAGCGAAAGTTCATAAAATGGATAACGGTAATGGATAACGGAAAGTTCATAAAAATGGATAATGGTAATGGATAACGGTAATGGTGAAAATAAGTTGGCCTTATAAATGCCAACAGATATTCAAGGTATAAGTAGATGAAATGAACATAAAAGGGGTCTTATTTTCAACTAAAGTGTACTGCAGATGTAGGGAGTTGAAACATTTTCTGAATGAGCTAGTTTATTGAAAGTTTAATAAACTGAAAATGCAATAACTGTAATTTTGAAGTAGATGATGTATAGGACATGTGTCACTTGTGTTCTGTGACTTATTGTGAAAATGATATAAAAGGGTTCAAAATCGCATAGTTACAAATATAATAGTAACTTCATATAATAATATTAACCACTGGTTATTTCAGAGAGGAAAAAAATGGGGACACTATTGCTTCCATTCGGGACAATACAACACAGAATTCGGGACCACTGGGGGACACAAAGAAAAAAAGTTAATTTCGAGCCCTGGCTGGCGGGTTTTCAAAATAATAAATGCATGCATGTGTTTTTGTGATAAATCCATATTATCCTGAGCATATTTCCTACATTAATCAATACAAAGTCCCTGCATCTTTCAGTTCTTTTAAATCAAGGCTGAATACTTTCTTCTTTGCCGCTGCCTTTTATTAAATCAAATTCAAGACTTTTAATTTGATTTCTTTTAGCGCGACCGCAATGGACGATGGGATATACAGTATAGCTTTGGTTAGTGACCATCGTTGTACACTCCTTTTCATGATGCATTGTGGGATACTTTGAGTGCACTGTATAGGGTGTAAATAATCCTCACTAAAGGCCAATTTATGCTGATAACCCAGTCCTCGCAGATGGCGTCTGCGTAGCCCCCCACCTTCGCAGACGCTCTGCGCGCACCTCCCAAAAATTGTGACCACCGCAGACAGCCTCGCAGACAAGAGGGCTCTAATTGGTCCACTCTACATCCGCTGTACACGCACTTCCGCTTCCCTACTTTCCCGGTTTGGTTTGTTTTCACGACCGCCATTTTTAAAAACACGAGCGAAGATGGAGCAGCACGAAGAGCGGTTGATCGAGGAAGTGAGGAAGTACGTACATCTATACGACTCCAGTTCTAGTCATTATAAGTAACCGGAGGATAAACACTCCACTAACCACACCCACCAACTACTCCTAGCGATTTCGCGACTTCGCGCCCCCTTGCGTCGTGGCGGTGAATAACATCGCGCACGCCTATTACTCCCCGCTCAACGATAAATTACAACTGTCTGCGAAAGCCTTGTCGCAAGAGCATGCAGAGGCCTTAAGGTTTCGGATAGCACTACAAAATGGCGTCCTCGCTATATAGGTGAGTAGGGAGCGATTTCGGACATTCTGTCTCCAGACTCTTCTTCCACGCTTGCTACAGTATTTTTCACTCATACTTAAGTATTCATTTCCCTCTATGATTTACTGAGTTACTTTTCAAATCAACATTGACAACTACACACAACGGAGCGACCTGGCAGCCAAAACTCTCTCAAAATCTTCCGTATTTATTGAAGCAAACCTCTCAGCCATGTTTGTTTACAAATTATCACAGTCGCTCGCTAGCATGGAAGTTTTACATCTCCGATGTGTCTCTTTTCCAGTTTTTTGATATCCGTTGGTATGTTTTTCTCTTATATCTACTGAAGTTTTGATAGCCTTTTGCGTGTTTAACATGTCTTTCTCGTTCCCAGAGAACAAAGAAATGCTTCTGCGCATTCGCAGCAGAAAACACTCTCGTTGGATATTTGCATCAGCTCCGACGTGCGGCGTCATGTCTTGACAACCGTGCAATCTCGTAAACCGTATTCACGCTCATCTTCCATTGGGTAGAGTGCCGTAATGCATGTCGGATAAGCGATATGCTAACAATACCGCATGCTATCGGACCAAATTAATGAAACCTGCTCGAAGGGAATAGCGCATGATTTTATTCCATCAAAAAAAGTGTCCTGTATGGATAATAATTATCTAGATTTCACTCCAAGTGTTTTCCTGTTGACTAGACACACGTTGTCAAAATGGCGAACTGGTTCAAAATTAAAATTCTTTCGATGAACTTGCTTTTTGTAGATGTGTCCGTATAATGTAAAGAATATTACACGGTGGCGTCATATATCTTCACGCAAGTTAAAGGTCCCATGGCATGAAATTTTCACTTTCTGAGGTTTTTTAACGTTAAAATGAGTTCCTCTGACCTTCTTAAGTCACCCCAGTGGCTAGAAATTTCATAATGTGTAAACCAAACTATGCCCAACATTTGAGAATGGCGCGTCAAAACGGCGTGTTGATAAACTCTTCCCTTGCCTACGTCAGCAAGGGAGATGATCCCCACGCCCCCCCTCTGGATTCCCACCCACTGTATGGATTGCCCGCCCAACTCAAAAGTTGCCACCAAACATAGAAGTTGCGCTGTACATGGATGTGACAACACAGAAAGGAGTCTGTTTTTACTGCCGACGGGAGAGCCCCTGAAGACGCAGTGGCTTCATTTTATTTACTCCAATAATACGCCGTCGAGTCTACCTAAGACGGTGTATGTTTGTCGGAAGCATTTTCCTGATGAATGTTTCCACAACTTGGGACAGTACAGGGCAGGTTTTGCACATCAACTGTCACTGAAGCCTGGGTCCGTACCAAGCATCCCTGCCGCATCAGCCACAAACACCGAACAAGTAAGTGTATAACTGTTAAGTCGTTTTGCCGTGTTTTAAAATCGGTGCCACGTTAGCCTTGCAATGTCTACATTAGCTGTGCAGCTAACCGCTTCCTGCAGTTAGCCAGGTACTCTGCGCTACAAAACCAAAAAGCATGCAGCATGCTCTGCTATAATAGCCAATCAAAACAGTTTTTACAAAGACACCCACATTCTTTTTTTAAGTCACTCGTTCATTTTATTTGTTTGTTTGTTCAGTAAAAACCCAAACATTTGTTGAATTTATTTTATTTCCTCGCGTCGCACCTTAATGACGTCAGCGCGCGGTATTTTTCCCTTCGCGGTTTGTTCCTTCTCTCTCGCCATAGTAAGACACCCACATCCGCTTGTTCTGACCCACTGGAGGTAGCGTCACAGTGCTGTTAGCCAATCAGAGGTAACACGTTTACATGTCATGAATATTAATGATAAAACCCGCCCCCACCCTCTACCCTTCCCCGCCTCCTGCTTCTCATTAGCAAAACGACGCACTGGGAAAAGCGCTGAAATGGGGCTTTCTCCCAGGAGGCTATATCTACGTGCCGAGGGTTCATTTCGAGAAAGGCTGCGGATATAACATCCGGAAACCTCCACGAGCCCGTTTAAAGCATCAACAAACCACCATGCCATGGGACCTTTAAACATCATGTCTGGCTAATGCGAACTAATATTAACTAATGCTAGCTGTACAGTTTACACAGAGTAACAGCTGACGCGTCCACGATGACCAAAATTTATTAACGTGCATTTTTATTACGCTATCTTGACGTAGTAATTGATTGTGTTTTTTGGTTGTTTGTTTTTTTTTTTAACGCAGGGCTAGGTGGTGCACGTGTAACACGCCGTTTGTGCACACGTTATTCAGGCTGCTACAGACACGGCGCCAGAATGTTTTGGGGTTTTTTTTCTTGTGGCAAAGGGCTGGTTGGTACCCGGGGGTGTTAAGAAAATAACGTTTATCGATTTTCATGAACTCGGAGTCACTTTATATGGACTCCCCGTCCTGGGTTCTTAGTTTAAACTTTATTTCAGCTGAACTGTTGAAGAAAACCATGGCGTTACCTTACGTTACCTCGTGTCAGCACTGAATGGAGGTGTTTTTCCGTTGCTTTTAAAAAAAATACATGGCTTTGAATGTGTATTTGAGACTTCCTCTGTTTTTTTTTTTTTACAGCGAACCCCTGCACCTGCACTCCTCAGTACGAACAGGTAGTGTGTGTGTGTGTGCGCTTGAGTGTTATCTTGGTTCCTGCACTCTGTGGTGCGAGCGTACGGGGTGTGTGTGCACGAGAGAGACCCCCTGCTCCTGTCTCTGAACGTGTACGTTGCAAGTTGAATGTTTAAAAGCCTGATTTTACTGTCGTGTTGCAACTTTTCTTCATCAGTTCTCTGGAAATAGATCAACTTATGTAGATTTGTAGAACAAATCCTTAAAGTATATTTTCTGCCTACATGAAAGTAGAAAAGTAGGTGGATCTTTCTGTCATTGCCTTTTTTTTTTTTAACGGAAAGTGTACTTTGTATGGAAAGTTACCGTCGCAGAGCCAGGACCGCCAGTTAGGATGTTAAAAAGCTAAAAATTTCAGTTAGAACTGATTTTTTTGGAAAAATAAAAAATATTTTTGTCTGAGAATTCTTTGTTGTGTTTCTTTTTCTAAGACAACCGGTTTCCTGAATTCTACGAGATGAGCAGGACTCTTTTGTTAAAAAAAAAAAAAAATCACATTAAAGCTGTACTGCCTTTCAGATTTTTCACGTGTAGGTCATTTAAAGGAAAAGGCAACTTTTGTACAAAACCAGGTGTGTAATAGGAGAAAAACATATACGTAATCAATTCCGTTAATTATCTCATCTCATCATCTCATCATCTCTAGCCACTTTATCCTTCTACAGGGTCGCAGGCAAGCTGGAGCCTATCCCAGCTGACTACGGGCGAAAGGCGGGGTACACCCTGGACAAGTCGCCAGGTCATCACAGGGCTGACACATAGACACAGACAACCATTCACACTCACATTCACACCTACGGTCAATTTAGAGTCACCAGTTAACCTAACCTGCATGTCTTTGGACTGTGGGGGAAACCGGAGCACCCGGAGGAAACCCACGCGGACACGGGGAGAACATGCAAACTCCGCACAGAAAGGCCCTCGCCGGCCACGGGGCTCGAACCCAGGACCTTCTTGCTGTGAGGCGACAGCGCTAACCACTACACCACCGTGCCACCCTTCCGTTAATTATTTCCATTATATATCGAACACGAAAAAATATTTTTAACTTTGAAATCATGAATTGACACAGAGGAGTCGAAGTTGGAGGAGTCAGCCATTTTGAGATTGTGGGCAACTATAAACCAATCAGAATCTTTCGTTAATGCGCCTCCCTCTGATCTGTGACGTCACTGGGCCCATGAAAACAGTGTTTACAGACAGATCACTGTGATTAGGAGTCCCGGCGGGTGGCTTGTATTCGATTCATTTATATCCCGACCTTGTCAGCTGTCAGATTTATGTTCATGGACCCGGTAAGGTGGTAAATAATATTTTTTTTTCTTTACCAAATTCTAACAGAAAACGAGAGCGCCCGAAAGGGAAAACCGAGCCGAGCCGCTTCACGCATGCGCACTAGGCTTGGTAGGACAAATCCAAATGGGAGTCATTCAGGATTCAGCCATGTTTTTGCTCCGTGTTTTTACTCGACCAAAGTTCTACAGTATTATGAGCTTTAAGTTGCATAAATAAAACCATTTGGTGAAACTTTGAAGAAGCGATTGTACTGGTTTTTTACCTTATTACCATGAAGCACGGAAGAGTTCTTTTCAGTGGTGGGCTGCATGACGTCACGCAGTAGATCAATATGGCGGAACGCATCTTCGCTGAGCTCAGCGCAAGCCCATATTATTAAAAGTTAAAAGATACTGTTATGCGGTCTGTTCTTTCTCTATACATTCCATGATCGATTACTTTATATATTTATCTATCTATTTGTGGTGATTTTGTACAAAAGTTTCCTTTAAAAAATAAAAAATCCCCGACACCCAATTCCAATTATTTTTCTTTAGTGGACCGAAAGCTACTGAATTCAAATCACAGACTTACAAATTTTATGAGTTTTTTTTTTTAAAATAGAACAATTAATGAATTTATCTACACATGGCCCTAAATTCTCCGCTATTTTTTCCTGCTTCACCATGACCCGATTCTAGATACTACATCATGCATGACGTGGTGGGTGTTCCCCATTCACGCAAGGCATTGTGGGATAAATTTGAAACAGGAGAGAAAAATGGAGGATGCGAGTGTGCGAATGAAACGGCAAAGACCGACTACAGTAACGGAAAGAAAGTGAGAAGAAAAGACATTATATTCTATACGAAGGAAAAGAAACGCAGGACCAAACTAATAAATATCAGCGCTCAGCGAGCACCTCGGTGCGATCAGCTGTTCGTTTAGCGACAGAATGATGGAACGGTCAGTGCACGCTCAAAGGTTGACAAAGTACCCAACTTCATTACAAGTCAAAGTACAGATCCCGCTGGTCAAATGTGACTCCGATACAAGTGAAAGTTGACCAGTCAAATTTTTACTTAAGTTAAAGTCCTGAAGTACTCGCTTTTAAAAATACTTAAGTATTAAAAGTACATTTGTCAACGCATTGTTGTATTATTGCCACAACGCTTACAAAACCTAATGCTGTTACCAAAGACAGAAATGTTAATTCGGAAGATGAACGCATGTTGTGCCGTCATGGCGTTTTAACGTTAAGCTAGTCAGTGAAGCTCCACCTGACATGCTAGCAAACTCTTTTCAAACTCGAAATCATATTGGGTAGCTAACGCTACTAGAAAAGAAAGATTTCTACATTCTGTTTATTTGGCAAGATTATTCTAAAACATATTTCTGAAAGGACTTCAGATAAGTTAACGTTATTCATGTTAGCGTAACTCCGTTTTTACATGCTGACTAATAGTGTCCAAGTTAACTAGCTATGTATTAACGTTAGCCGTGGGCAAGGCTACGGCAACTTGGTGGGCAAATCCATAGAAAGTCATTTGACTAACCAGACTGCATAGCTATTGCAACGTTATCGCTAGCTCTAAATGCACAGACAACTTCTTTACAAGCTTTCTCTTGGAATAAAACGTTTATATCCATTAATATGCTTCCGCAGGTTGGGCGGCGAGTTTTTGTAGGCCGTGATGTGGTTCTTTTTCGGCAAACAAAGCAAACATTTAAAACAAAACGAATCTTTAATCCTTTCAGAAAACTGAAACATGGGTTCTAGGTAAAACCACCGGTTTGTCCGTTCATCAGAAGAGCCTCCTCCTTCCGTTCTGACATCAACTGATCGTGTTAAATAACGCTGCTGAGAAATCACTGAACTTGATTTTATCCAGTCTATGGATGTGACGTGACCCTAGTGATTACTGATCGGCTCTCAGTGTCACCTGCGATAAAACCATCACATTTTAGAAAAGAAAAAACATCCACTTTCAAAGCTGCTTCATAGTAACGAGTAACGAGGACCTCGATAGAAATGTAGTGGAGTGAAAAGTACGATATTTGCCTTTCAAATGCAGTGAAGTTAAAGTCATAAGTTTCCAAAAAAAAAATACTCAAGTAAAGTACAGATACTTAAAAAGTGTACTTAAAAGGTCACAGGCAACAGTTTTAAATTTATGCACATTTGAAACTTTATATGTAAAAAAAAAAAAAAAACCTCTGTAATTTTCTTCTGGTCCCAAGAAGTATTGTTAATAAGTAATAATTAAAATAAGTTAGCACGAATCGCGGCGAATTTCTGTCGGCTATTTTCGTGACCACTCGGCGCGTGACATCATTTAAGCCAAACAAACCGCTTGAGTTGAGTCCACGTCCGTTTACTTACGTTGCCGTTCGGCTTGAGTGCAGACATGCGTTCAGGAATTTCCAAAGAAAAATCCCCCATGCCTTATTGTTGTGTAGTGAACTGTAACGACGGGACCGGTTCAGGAAGAAGTTTTTACCTTTTTCCGAGAGAGGAGACGAGGCGGAGAGAGTGGATTGTGCGCGTGAAACAAAATCAAGCAGTCAAAGAAGAAACGGCGCAGCAACGCTCAAGCAAAAAGGAGAAGATTGGAGGGAAACATTTTTACTTTTGCTTGCAATTGACAAGTCAAGAATCCTGAGGGATCCTGTACAATCATTGTGGAAATGAGACAAAGGGATATTTCCTCGCTTAGAGTGAGCTGTAAATAGTATAATGCCGCGGATGGCAGGCTAACGTGGCCCACCGGCGCGCTGTCCAGTAATCGTTCCCTATATCCACTACGGAGGGCGGTTTAATTATTCTTCAAAAGGGCTCTTATTTAGTATTACAACGAAAGTAGGAATTTATCATCACTACCAGGATAAATCGTTTAGGCGCGAGTCTTGTTGAGGTCCGGGGTCGCCGCGATCAGAGTCGGCCGAGTCGCTATCCGATTCCGAGGCCGCACGGTCAAACCAGTGAGCCACATTCACCGATTGCTTCGCAACGCCCATAGGGTCATACATACCATATTTTCTGGACTATAGAGCGCACCTGTATATAAGCCGCATCCGCTCTATTTTTTAAAAAAAATTTAAAAAAAAAGATATACAAGCCGCACCGGGCTATAAGCCGCAGATATCTATGTTGAAAAATTAGATATTTACTGCATGTACAGAACGATTTTGTACTGTAAATGTACATGTATGTACCTGAACAGATTCTTTCCGAACAGTGCCTTTTAACACGGCAGCAACTTTGCTGATTAAAACGGAACAGAACCAAGAGAAAATAACCGGTATTTATTTACCTTCATTTCTCCTGTGTTTGAAACCACAAGTCACTTTAATCATCTTCGCTGGATTTGAAAATAATTACCAGTTAGTAATTTGTCGTGCGTGTTCTATCTGCTAAAGATCTGCTAATTCTTCTTTGCATTGATTTTTCGTCTATCTTATTTTTGATTCTACTTCCGGTTAGAGCGCCCCTAGCGGTGGAAGAAAAATCCACAGAATAGCCGCACCTTTGTATAAGCCGCATGGTTCAAAACCTAGGAAAAAAGTAGCGGCTTATAGTCCAGAAAATACGGTATACGGTTTCACCTCTCGATATTCAATTTGAAGAGTTCCGACTTCAAAATCGCTCTCGCTTTCAGACATTTTACACAACCTCTCACGACCAAAGTCCGTACACGTGTGCTCGGTTCGCAGGTGAACACAGAGCTGCTCCCGGTCTGTTTGGCTTAAATGACGTCACGACTAATGCCTAATCGCAAAGAAGACATCGTTGCTTTTGCTACTTTAATTGCAAAGAGACGTATATTGATGGAATGGAAGTCAGCAACTTCACCAAAAGCTTCAACATGGCTCTCTGACATGATGATGTTTCTGAAAATTGAAAAGATTAAGTTCACCCTCAGAGGGTCAACAGGGAAGTTCTATAAAACCTGGGACCCTTTACTGACATACTTTGACGAACTTACCACATTGCCCTCCTCATAGCTTGACCCAGTAGTGTAGTGCAAACTATACACTTTCAACTGAGCCCCCCCCCCTCCCCTCCCCTCCCCTCCCCTCCCCTCGTGTGATTTTTGTTTGTTGTTTGCGTGTTTTGTTTTTTTTTTCCTTCTTTCCCGGCAGGAATGTTCTGGGTGGGATATGGGTTATAAGGACTTTGAGAGAGTGTAATATAATACTGTACTGTGACATATATATCTTTTGAAATAATAAAAATACGTCAAAAAAAAAAAATGACGTCACGACGGCGACCCCCTGGCGGTGAAAGTGCGCACAAGTGAGATGTAAACAACCCTTTGGAAATTGGGAAAAACAGCATATTTTAACGGTTTTATTCAATTTTAGGGTGCAAATTAGACACCAGGAAGATTGAGGCTACGTTTACACTAGACCGTATCTGTCTCGTTTTCTTCGTGGATGCACTGTCCGTTTACATTAAACCGCCTGGAAACGCGAATCCGCCAGCGTCCACGTATTCAATCCAGATCGTATCAGCTCCGGTGCTGTGTAAACATTCAAAATACGCGGATACGCTGTGCTGAGCTCTAGCTGGCGTCTCATTGGACAACGTCACTGTGATATCCACCTTCCTGATTCGCTGGCGTTGGTCATGTGACGCGACTGCTGAAAAACGGCGCGGACTTCCGCCTTGTATCACCTTTCATTAAAAAGAGTATAAAAGTATGAAAATACTGATGCAAATACTGCCCATTGTGTAGTTATGATGGTCTTTAGGCTTGCCATCCTTCCACTTGCAAGTGGTAAGTGATATGCGCTGGGATCTCACACACAGCGGCTCAGTCCCGAATCACTGCTCGTGCGCTTCACTTGCGCGCTCTGTGAGCTGCGCAGGGCCGGAGTGCGCACCCTCCAGAGGGCACTCGCTGTTCAGGGCGGAGTGATTTGGAGCGCAGGATGCCTGCGGAGCCGAGCGTATCCGTGTATTGGCGTTGCTGTGTGCACGGCTAACGGTTTTAGTGTAAACGCGAATCGTTTTAAGAACGTTAATCTGATGATCCGCTGATTCAACGTAATGTAAACGTAGCCTGAATTCGCTTTTTGGGTCGTTCTTCTAGACAGTAAAGTCGATAGTCTACGTTTCACCTCCAACCGTTGCCTATGACCTTTAAGTACAGTACTCAAGTAAATATACTTCGTTACTGTTCACCTCTGGTGCACGGTCAAAGGTAAACCTGTGTGCGCACACACACACACTTCCTCTGTCTGCTTGACTGCGCGAAGAAGCGAGCGATTTCATGCATATTATTTGCTTTAATCCACTCAAATTAAAT